>NW_015386482.1:654521-672661 GCF_001527695.2 Protobothrops mucrosquamatus
AGAAAAAAGAAAAAGGGCTTGTGACCATTTTCCACATTTACGACCATTTCTGCATCTCCATGGTCATGTAATAAAAAATCAGGCGCTTGGCAATCGACTCAAATTTATGACAGTGGAAGTGTCCCGGGGTCATGTCATTACCTTTTGGGACCTCCTGACAAGCAAAGTCAATGGGGAAGCCAGATTCACTTAACAACCATGTGACTAACTTAACAATTGCAGGAATTCATTTAACAACCATGGCAAGAACGACCGTAAAATGGGGCAAAATTTACTTAACAACTGTCTCACATAGCAAAAGAAATTTGGGCTCAATTGTGTCAAGGACCATCTGTAATCAAAGCAGGAATGACTGTAAGCAAGACTTAGTAGCCTAGGGACAGGTGGAACTGATGCATAAGATGGAGCTGAGCGAAGGCATACCTAGTTACTGTTGCCACCTACTTCTGTCGCTGTGTGGGGTTTTTTTCTGCTGCTTCTGCTACAAGGGATTTTACATGGCTGATCTTTGTGTTATCTTTATTTGCTGGAGATGGGGCATTTACTCACTTCCTATACCATTTGGGATAGTCCTTGAGCCATTTATTGTTGCTGTCTATAATAACTTCAGAATTAACTTATTCTTCACTTGCTCCAGTGTTGACATTCTCTTGCAACACTAATCAAGATCAGATTTTGTTTGTTATAATTATCTTCCACTTTATCCCATAGCCTTCGGCATACCTGTCAGCCACGCTATTCCTTGATATTAATTTTAACACCTTTTTTTTAGAAGAGTAGTAACCCAAGTTCAGAAATGGTTTGACTGCTGAGTATAGAGGAGAAATTACACTTAGCTGGAGTATCAGGAATATTTTCTTCCACTTCCCCCAACGCACCCGTCCAGTCCAGGAACTTGTTGGTCAAACCAACTAACAAGTGGGTAAATCCTGTATCCATCCATACCAAGTACCTACTGTAATTACTGTATGCTTGCCCAACCCTACCTCCCTCTACATTAGGGAGATTGTTTGGTGAATGTTGGTGGATCCACCTATACTTTTCTTTAATTTGGCTTTCAATAGGACTATAACAGTGCCTACTGACAGTCTCATTACCAGTTATTCTGCCATACTTTTCTGCTGGTTCAAGGAACAGAAGGCAACATTTAATTTAGCCATTAGGGGAAAAACTCTGTTTATTGTATCCAGCTTTTAATATCAATGGCATGGCTATGTCTTATATGTCTTTCTAGCTGTTCATTTCAAGCCTGGGTATGTGTGTTTTCATTCTCAGTTTTTTTTCAAAAAGACATTTAAGATCGTTTTGGGGATATTGTTCAGACCACAACCTATCCAATGTTTTTGCTCTAAACTATCTCTTCACAATAAATGTGTTTTGCTTCTGCTAGTATCCATCTGTTACCACATTCTTGTACGTACAGGAATACCTATATTATAGCAATTCAAAAATTTCACAGTGTGCCTTTTCTCGTCTCCAAAATTTTTCCCTTGACTGTTCTTCTGAGCTCCATTGGGGCATCTTTTATCACCCAAAATAATTTTGAATATGGTATGTCTTGTGAAGTTCCACAAAACAAGAAAGAGTGACTGATGGATCTATTTCTAGTTCCAAGTCATAGAAGAACAACACTTATACATCTGTGGGTTTGAAATATATATTTATTCTTGGACTTCATGCCTCCTCCTTCGCCTCCTTCTCCTTATGACATACCAGAATTGCAAAGAGAAGACACTTCAGTCATCCACCCTCGACTGTCACCTCCACATCAGATGTGAAACATCTTTAAGTACAGAATGGGTTCTTTTATTGTTTCTAACAAATATATTCTATGGGTAACAAATTTGCAGACAAAATATAGTAATGCAAACTTCCTCAATGTGAGACATGTTAAATTTTAGCTCTCCTCTTTCACAGCTAGCTTTTTGCCATGCTAACTCATTATGAAATTTGATTTAATGTAGGAGATGCAAGGATGAAATATCATTTTAATCTCTGTTCAGATGACCAATTTATATTCTGTGGTAATACTAATTTGAAAATTGCAAATAAATCTCATTTTCTTAAAGTCATCCTCAAGCAAAACTATTAATAAAGATTATCCAATATTATCTTAGATAATATTATTGATGATCATGTTTTAAAATAATCTTGCATTGCCCCAAACTGTGATTCAGTTGAAACTGAAACATTTATTGTTTTCATAATTTGGGTCCAAATATATTACCAGCAGATGAAATATTGTTTATCTTCAGTAAGTTTGAAATAAAAAGTTATGAATTTAAATAACATCCTATTATATTAAATGATATGTATTCAACAAAAGAGTTAATGTTGAGCTTATTGGACTGTTTGTGGGTAATTTTTAAAAGTTTGGCTTGCCAATTTCATTATGCTGAAAGTGTAGAGGGACTTGTATTATATAAGTTTCTCGCACTGTTGCCCACTATTGCTCACTTTGAGTTAATATGAAACATGGTGTCACAAAATTCAGTAAGATTAGAAGATGTGAATATAGCAGAGATTTAGAAATTATTGCAATACAAATAACTATGTAGTTGGGAAGCTAATACAGATAATATTATTAGAAAGTCAGTATGACTATAGAATTTCAGTCTTGTAGTGATATATGTGCATTTTCCATTTATGAACTGGAAGTTTCTACCGTACTAGGACAGAACAGAATCTTCACATCTTTCTCCAGGAACTGGAAAGTGGGTGAACAATTTGCAGAGAATATGTAGCCACTGAGAGTTTTATTTTCCATGATTTTGTTTGATTTGTGTATTTAAAATGTAAACATTCCGTATTTGATAGTGGATTCCACTGTTTAATTATGCATTGTATCTATTTTTACTGCTTTTCCATTATGTTTCATTGGAGAACCAAGATTCAAATGTTATCTAAGAGGAGGAATTGTTTTAAAAATTATCTTCTATTCTTTAAAAAAAACAGTTTGTAATTTTTCTTATGGATTATGTGCTATTAAGTTGTTTTTGAGTTCTCGAAAACACAGATTTTCTCCAAAATAATGTATTCTTAATCTATGGTTTCAAATCTCCCAACAATTCACTCATCACCATTGTAACTGAGTCAATCCAGCTTGCTGCTGGTCATCTTTCTTCCACCTTTCCCAACAATACAGCCTTTTCCAGAGAGCTGAGTGTTTGTATAAGGTGTCCCAAAAATGTTCTTCCAGGAAATTGCTTTTAATTCCTAATCTTTTGAAAGCCTGTCTTTTGCACTTTTGCAGCATTATATTATTATTTGGAGATGTTGATATATGTATATGGTCACATTAGCAATGTGTAAGAAGTTATTATAATATTTGATGCACTATTAATCATTCCTAACATATTTACTCTGAAAGCTCTGAATTATCATTATTTTTACTGAACTCTGCAAATGCCAAAGTTTCTTTTTCCCACCCAGTTATCACTAACTCAGACTTCTTCATACTATATGTGAAAGTAGGACTTTTTGGCTCAAGGCATTTACCTATATTGAACTGCTATTCTAATTTTTATGTATTTAATTTCAAAATATTTGCCTTCTATTTTTATTAGTTCTTCAGTGATTGGTGTCATCTGAACAGTTGGCAATTTCACCGCTCGCTACTCTGATTTCAGGAGAATTTAGATTTGAAATTTAGAATCTCGCTATTCAGATAACATGAACTCATATTATTCCATTGTATTTCATTAGTCCAAAATAAGTTTATTGCTTGTATCAAGTTCAGTCAAAATGTTTTCAGTGTATAGATATATTGGGAATGAGGATGAAAGTCTGGACACTTGTAGCAGAAATTAATTGAGATGAAGAGGTTGGTAGATTACAAGAAAGACTATAGAACAAAGAGGTTAAAAAGAATTTGTGGTTTAACTTTCACAGACAATTGTTGGTCCTGATGATTATAGGACTGTGATCAATAATGGAGGATCCCCAGGGAATAAATATCAATCCTTACCCCAATCCTTGGTGACCTACTTTTTATCTGCTCCATTACAAGAACTGGCTATTTTGTCCACTTCATGTTGTTTAACTGATTATTGATTGATAAATTACAATATCTTATTCTACCGCTTCTAAATTGACCCAAATCCTTCTGATGAAGAACAGCCTTCCACATTAGCTTAGTTCTACGTCCAGACTTGCAATTATTTCTCTTTTAAATTCTGCCAGAGAGTAATTTACTTGAAGCCCAGTGTACAGACAAATGTACCTGAAAATAAATGCTTTTAAGTTCAATAGGCTTTATTTCCTAGCAAGAGTATTTAGGCTTGCGATCTCAATGTTCTTAAAAGGCCAATTACTCCTGTTTAATAAATTATGGTTAGTGCTACAATATAATATTGAGCTTTAGCTTAATTTATTTTTTGTTAAGAAATGATGCCAACAACTAAGGAAGGAAGTGAACAATAGCTAGAGGCAGGATCCAAAGCTATAGTTTAAAGTATATGAAGAAAAACAGATTTTGAATTAATGACACAAAAATTCTTAACTATAAGACATGATGACAGATTGATTGTCCTTCTCAGTGGTGTTATTTAAAAAAAATCAAATTTTCTTTAAACATTTTTTAAAAATAGATGAACGCAGTATTGTTTTTACTAAAAAATATTTTGATATTGAGCGTCCTATCTTTAGAGAGGAGATTGATTCTGACTGTTCCTGCAGAATAACTTCCATATCTCCCTGATAATCAGTGGCTTTCTAAACAATAATTCCATAGGACCAGGCCCAACAGCTCTGAGCATAGTCTGTACACTATCTGGATTTCAGAATGAGAAAATAAATTTTAACATCAGAAAAAAATTATTTTTAGAATGTTCCAATGAAAATCCAATTCTCCATAAATATTTTTTGTAAAAATCATATTATTGAAAATTATAAATAATGATGAAGATAAAACTGATGTTGGAATAATTTTGTTTTGTTTAATCATTTTCTGGGAGATTCACTATAACTAGGAAATAACAGTTGTAAGGCACAATATTCTTCATTTCAGAATTGTAGGACCAAATGAGAAGGTTCATTTCGAAACTGCCTGGAGATAATTCAATGACAACAACAAAAATGTTTGTTGTTAAAAATGTGAGGCATTTGCCCCGGAAACTCATTTAATTATCATAAGGATAGAACCAGATTGAAATCAATTAGAAGATTCAATTAATATGCACACTTTTCTTATAAAATAAAAGGTGGGGAGAATTCTTAGTTGCCTTAAGAGCATGGGATGTTCATAGGGGAAATTAACCATCATCTAAATAACCCCCTCCATAAAAAAAATAATTTTCATACTTGCTATTTTGGCCCCTTGGACATTGCTCCAGGCAAAGCCAATGAGGAAGAATGCTAGAAGCTGTAGGGCTCAATGGACTCTGTCTTGGGTTAGAAATGTGAGGAAAGACTATGATCTTCATCAGCCCTGAACAGCTAGAAAATAGATACCTGCTGGATGTTTCTGAAAAAAAAAAAGTTCTCTTGCAGCCTGCTATCAAATAAGGTGTTGGAAGTCACCCCCTCCAGAGAAGGAAATATTAAAGAGGCAGAAAAGCATGCCCAGTTTTCTTAATAGCCCCAAGTCTCCCTCCCCCAAGCAGAAACTAGTTCTGTAGAAATGCAGATGTAAATAATCCAGGAAGGTTGGAGGCCCCCAGCTAGAAGCTTAGGAAGACAAAGACACCTAAAATCTACATACCCCACCCAAACTCTAAGACAGGACATAATAGGATTAACCTACAGATGCCAAAGGGCACACTCAGACTCAGGTCAAAGTTCATGCCATAGGAACAACTCCAAACAAAAAGCTCCAGAAGGTATAAAAACCCACTCCCTACATGTGCTCTGTCTCTTTTCTTCCAGAGCCATCTTTCTGTCTGGCTCTCCTCTTCCATAAACTGCAACCTTCTTTCCAAAGCAGTCGCCATGTTGTTTATTCCCAGCTTGGACTGAACCATGATGAAGACTTTTCTTTCAACAAGGGTTACCAAATTTCTTCTTCTGGACAATAGTATCAAAAGAAAACCTTTAAGGCAAAGGTCCCTAACCTTTTGGGCACCAGGGACCAGTTCCGTGGAGAGAGGTTTTTCCGTGGAAGAGAGGGGGTGTGATTTTGTGTGTTGCCTGCATCCTGCAGATGGGGCTTTGCTTGTTTGTGCGGCCCAGTTGCTGGCATGCCGCAGCCCGTTACTGGTCCATGGACTGGGGTTTGGGGACCCCTGCTCTAAAGAACAAAAGAATACCATGTTAATTATGTAATGTGCATAGGAAGTTACTGGTTTTCTTTAAACTTGCAAGTAAGCATGAAAAATGCAGAGATTTAAATGTCCATCAGATCATTTTATTTCCAAAATTTCTCCTTCCATCACACAATATTCTTCCTCAAGGCGAGATTAATGGGAATTCTTTCAAGCCTTAAGCCAAAAGAAAAATGAATTGGTATAATTTGCATTGTACTGATGGTTAAATTCTAATCTGCTTCAGCAATATGCCTTACTGATGCTACTGCTTTTTCAGCATTATGGCAGGGCACATTAAGGGCAGTAACTTTTGATTCCCCTGGCTCTGCTCCTTCTCCCACCCAGAATCAGCTGGACCAATTGTAGTCCAAATGAAATACATAGTTTTGCAACTTTTCTGAACTTGCTTAGATACCTAGTCATTGGAATTCAGTTCATTTTTCTTTACTCCTGAATTCAATTAAATATCTTTTTCTTTTTTAATTTTCCCTTTCATGTAGATTATAAAATGCACTAAAGAAAAATAATGGCACAGGCAGACATTTCATACAGAATAAAGAGAGAGCAAAATGCATACTAATTATTATTATTAATATGCAATAGTGAAGAAGCATTGAGTAGGCATGACTAAGGTATTAAGAAAAAGGATGTCTCATACAGGAAAATTTTAGTGCATGGTATTAGCAATATCACTTCATAGTATTATTTCAACCTTAGTTCTTGAGGTAAGAGCAGTAGGGTTGTTTTTAAGCCCAAAACCTATTGATAGGAAGAAGGAATTGGATATATTTCAAGAAAATTAACCTAGAGAAAAACTGATTCTGCAAGAGAAACCATGTCTCATTTTCTCACACAGATGTTGAAGAGTATGTCTGTGCGTGTGCAGGCATATGTGTACTGAAAGCTGTGTATTATTTAAAAAAAACTAAAAAAAGAAAACTCAGATTGGCAAATGTTGTGTTGCTTAAAAAAATTACAATTAGTATGTCAATTAAAGTGTAAAATACTTTACAACATGCTGAATCATTGCAACCCTGTTGATATAATATGAAGTTTTGTTACAATTGTTGTTGTTGTTTAGTCACTAAGTTGTGTCTGACTCTTTCTAAAGTGCTAGTTTTCAAATTTCTTTATCAGTTCTGTCCACCTGGTTGTACTTCCACCTTGCACAAGCACAAAATTTTAGATGAATTTGAGATAGAAACACATGAGTTTATCTAAAGTTCATAAATAAAATAACAATGCAGTATATAGACAAATGTATCGTTTCATAGTCAGTCAATCTGCCAATGATGCAATTCAACAAGCTTAGGTTGTTTTATGAATTATAGGCATGTACTCTTAATTGCTCGGAGGAAAAAAACATTAGCTGAGCAGATGTGTGATAGGACTACAAAATAAGAGAGAAATTTTTTTTACCACAGAAATCTTCTGGAGATTCCTGGCCTCCTTACCAGGAGCTGGATTAATTTTGAGAACTTGAATGCTAATTCTATGCCTTACTCAAGATGCAAGAGTCTTATTCAAGTTCTGCCTTGGCAGCTGTATTTTTAAGAACACTGCCATCTTTTAAAGTTTCTGTCAGGATTCTCCCACCTTGCACCTCCATATGTTGGAAAAACTGCAACATGTGATTTAAGAAGAAAACAATATCATTAAGCTATGACAGCAGAGAATATGGTAGGAGATACAAAGGATGTAAAGCAGGATGGCTTCCCTAGTGACGTTAATCAACTCCCATAGTTTTTAGTATGGTAGTTACACAGTCAACCAGATGATTAGACTGAATTTGGCGTTTTTATCTTCCTTCTGAGTTCTTCCCAAGGATCTGGGATAGGCAGATGTGGATGTTTGATGGAGTTAAACATCACAGGATGTAAGATGTACCAAGAAAAGCTGCCTTTTGCAATTGGCTAATGGTGATTTTTATCAACACCAATGGTGTTCAAGAGATGCTCCTGTTGTTTGGGGATTGCACCCAAAGAGCCTATCACTATTGGTACCACTTTTCCTTTCTTTTGTCACCATTGTTCCACTTTTATTTGCTTTTGTATTTTTATTTTAATAAAATTGATGAAATCACACCAAACATGCTTGAAAACACTGCTGTCATCTGAAGTAAAGGGTATTTTTAAATAGGAGTGTCCACTTTCCCTCCACAAAGATTGGTACCACAGTCTAATAATCTATTGGAGTCCACTGGAACTGGGTGGCTTATCAATTCAAAAGGATAAATAAAACCCCTCAAAGGCTACCTGAGGTATTGATATCTACTCTTATTTAATCATGAGAAAGGCACCCACCATCTAGGAGAAATGCTGAAACTAGGCAGTACTCTTTTTTAAAATAATATCTATTAAGCCAATCATGCAGGTGCCTATATCCATCATAAAACTGATATAAAGTGTTCCAAAACAAAGGCTACTTCACACAGAACTTTGGCATTCCTCCCACACTGGGGGTCATATTCCTCTGTTGTCATATTCCTCCCTGGACAGCCAAAACAATTTACTTTTGGTAAGCTGTGGTGCAGTACAAATTGCAAAACTTCTATTTTGTAATTTATAACACCAGAGCTGCAGGTTAAGGAGATAGGTCATCTCCTTTGTGGGAATGTTTTCTGTATGTAGCCTGAACTTAAAACTCTCTAGCAGATTTGACTGTCACCTTTCCACCAGAACCAATCTCAGTCCTTTCAATTGTTTCTAGTCAATTTATAATTCTTGTTGGGGGGGGGAATAATCATCCATTGTGCACCAGTTTTCTTGCACAATATCTGAACTCAAACAAGCCATTGGCCTTCCTTACCCACCCCAAGAAGCTGATTTTTTTAATAAAATGACTAGACAAGTGCACAAAACATTGGGGGAAGAAAGCTTCTAGTTTTGGAAGTGGAGTCCTGCACTGAGAAAGAAAACGTTTTTTGTTTCTTTAACTACTGTGATAGCTCAGGGGACAGAGATTGAATTATTATTTTTGAATTTTCCTATTATCCAGTGGAAAGAGCATTGATTGGTTAAGGGTATTCACTGCCTACCATCAACAAGTTTGGCAGAAATAAAGATGTCCAATTTAAAAACTCTGGAGATGCCCAGAGATTTTTCAGACATTTTGTCATTTTGCACATGATACCTGCTGAGTAGGAAATATCAGCTCATGGACTGCACATGCAAACCCTATTTATAAACCATTTCTGATCTTACACACTTCTTGTACAAGTGCTTCTACTTTTCCGTACAGCTTGTTCAATGGGCCATTGAATGCTTACCTGGTGTTTTACACTGTATAAGATGCTACTTCTCACTCAGCAGGTAGTGTTTCAATCAGGTACTTGCTTATAACAAGTGGGTTCATTAAAAGTAGGAACAAACTTTTCAATTGAAATGTATACGTTCCTGTTTTTATGATGCTAACATTTCACGGATACAAAAGCATACCATAACTATTTTTCCTAAATATCTAAGCAACAAATATATATATAAATGAGGGCACAGAAATATCTGAGTTTAACTGCCACTGGAAGGTGGTCAAGTAAGGCTGATGATGTTTTGCAATTTTTCAGCTTTTTATGAAAATACAGGTAGATCATAAGTGGAAGCATGGGTTAAATGGTCCAACACATCATCACAGTCCACAAGGTCAGTAGTGTCATGCTGGCTGCATTGAGGGTGAGATTTAGGATCCCTTCAACAGAATGAGAAAGATTTGAAAACATGGTAGAAATTGATTTCTGCATTGTCAAGAAAATATATTTTGCCTTTAAAAATGAGGATTCCCAAAGTTCTATTAAATCCAGAGTGTAACATCCCCTACTGTATTTTTCCTAGACAGTGCAACTGGCACTCCAAAGTTTTATAGTATTTACTTTAGGTTCCAGATCTTTGGGTTTGTTTTTTAACTTAAACTAAAGTTTCTGTTATTTCTTTTCACACATATAGACTGTTGTACATCACCCAGGGTTGTGTGAGATGGGCAGTCATGTAAATGTGAGAAATAAATAAATCAAGATTTGTTATATTAACCTTAACTGGGCACGGGAATATGAGTATTTTCCTTCAGACAATTTCCTGGTATGCAGTCCAGCCTTGGCCAATCTGATGCCTTTCAAATGCCACTGACCTTTCAGTAGTCCCCACTGACTACAGAAGAATGGAGACATGGTTCTCTTTATCACATAGCCAGTAATTTTCTTGACACTTGGCAATTATTAAGGTGCTGCTATCTCCTGTTAAAACTGCCAAACTTACAAGAATATATGAACACTTTGACTTGTTTAAAAGGGGTCTCTGTTGTTTATAAATCAACCTCTAATTTTCCAGTTATTTAATACCATATCTAGAATAAATGTGGCAGTCACTCATAGCCGTAAGAGGCACAGACAGGATTCCCCTTTAGAAAAAGATATATTACTGATATCCTAAGATATCAGTCTAAGGCCTTTCCCACTGCTGAGCTGAAATGCAGATCCACACATGCTTGAGCTGGCAGACAACAATACAATATTCATCTTGCTACCCTTATAGCTAACTATGGGGGGGATGCTTTAATACCAGTATAGATTAGGATAATTTAACCCTGTTTCATGGAAGACAACATCATGCAGCATGGAATAAAAAAAACTTTTCCAGGGTAAGTGGGAGCCATGGTTAGATACAAATTGCAAAGAATCTTAGCTGAACAGTATTTCAGTATTCTGCACCATTTGCTAGGAGTTTCTGGGAGTTATAGTTCTGTAAGACCTGAGGAATATCAAGGAAGGAACTGTTTAACTGAGGCAGAAGGATTACCAATTCAATATTGTTTGAGTCCTGTGAACTTTATGTATAGAAAAATTGAGCTTACAAAATACCAGCCTAAAGCTCACAGAGTTCTTAGAGTTTAAAACAGAACCATCTTTCTGTTCTTCATAAATTATGTTACAATTTCTTTATCAGATATGTTTATATCCTGCTTTTCATCTGAGAAGTTCAAGGTCACGAACAGGTTTCCCACCCTTTTATCTTCACAATAGTTTTGTGATGTTGATTGATTAAGGTCACCTAGTAGGCTTTGTGGCTCAGCAAAGATTGTGATACAGGTCTTGCTAATTTTAATCCACCTCTGTAATAAATATAGAAGATCCTTTAAAAAATGCTCCATTTCTTGTATGACTATCAGAGCCAATACTTTCACTACTGGTGCAATTTTATATGAAGAATATGATTCTTGTAAATAGAAAGTTTGAAAATGTTGTGCTTCAACTAGTGTCAAGAAGAAACCACACAAATTGCTAAGCTCATCTGGCTTGACAGCTGCTTTATTTTGAAAGCACCATTTTTTAAAGTGTGCCTCAAATTCTGTACATACAATTGAAGTTGAAAATCCAGTGGCACCTGTCATCACAAAGTCACCTGGGCAGCAAACTCCTGCTTGTGCTCATGTATTATTCTTCTTTGACATAACTACAAGCTGAAACGTTCGCCCCAATTAGGGGCTTAGAGACCAGGTCAGATGTCTGCAGGATATATTCCCTAGATATTTCTGACCTCAGAATTCCTGAAGTATGTTACTTTAGACAATTGTGATTAGTTGAGACTGTACTTGAGAAATTCTCCCTTACTATCAGATTGTTTGGCCCTTAACTACTTTGGGTTATTTTTACACTACTAATGTTGTGAGATTGAATATAATTATTATCATGGCTTGTATAACAAAGACCATTCTCTTTTTGCTACTCTCAAGTCTAGCCCACAAGTAGAAGTAGCTTATGTTTCTGCCCCGTGATCTCAGTTTTTACCCCTTATTCTATTTCAGTCTTCCCAATCTTGGCCATGCTGGTTAAGAATCCTAAGAATAACTATACTAACACAACTAGAAAATGCCAAAGGGGAAAGGTTGTTCCATGAAGAAGTGAGAATAAGCAAAAAGATTCAGATCTTTTAACATAGAGCACTAAGATGATACAACAAATTGCACTGGGTTATTTTTTATTTATAAACAGTTATAAAGATAGCATAAATAAATGTTTATTATATTTGCTTATTGCTGAATCTGCCAGGGATTCCCTGTGCTTTATAGAACTAACAATTAGGAGTAATATGATTAAAATTTCCATGGAAAAAAGCAATTAAAAATTAAGATCATTCTTAGTTCTAATGTTAATGGGCAAACAAAAATATAAATTGATAATAGCAGTAGAATAAATTGTGATAAATTAATTACTAAATGCCCTCTGGAAGAATTTTGTTTTTGTCATCTTTCAGGATGCTATTAACAAAGGGTTCTGGGCCCATAACTCCAGAACAGTGCCTCCTGATTTCAGCTCCCTTCATTTAATGGAAAAGATGACAATGGACAATCGTACAGTACAGATCAATTCTGGTTGGAAGAGGCAGTCTTGAAAGTTCGTAGGAACCAAAATATACGGGCCATTGCATTTTGCCTTAATTAGCTTCTGAGGTTGTTTTCAAAGACTGCACAGCAGTAGTCCAGTAGCGATGAGGGTATAAGTCCCATATTAATCAGCTTTTCAGAATTTGTATATTTTGTTTTATAAAGAAGAACAATTAATCTACATATTACAATATTCAGCTGGCATCTGGTAAGCATACCCTACAGATTTAGTCTAAGACTTTCCGTCTATTCTGCAAGATTATTCATTGCTAAAGCCTTGTTGCTATTGATTGTCTATTTAAAAAAGGAAACTGCTGGTTAACAAAAAGGCTAGTGATAGGAAATCACTATGCATAATGAGAAAGGAAATAGATTCTTATTTAATTCATTCCTGAAGTGGAGAATCACCTGGTCTTCTATGAGAGTGTGTTAGTTTCCTTGACATAGCTATTGCAGAACTAACTATCCTAACCAAAGGCAATTATCTTCCAACAGCAGTTTAAGGTAAGATAAGATTTTAAAATGAGACAAAATGTCACATGAAAAATACTCTTGCAACACCAACATTTCTTGAAAGATTCTATATAGGATGAATGGTTCCATTTCAAAATCCTCTTCTGGTATTCGTTGCTTGCCAGTAATTGATTATGAGCCATCAGCTTAACTCTTTGCAGATAAGACAGACAGACAGACAGATGATAGGATATGCTGGATTCAGGGGACTAGTCTATACTATAGGCAGATATACCTAACCAGGGTAAAATAGCCAATTATAGTTGCAGATAGTCTTTGACTTATAACTGGTCGCTTAGTGACCATTTGAAGTCATGATGGATCCTGTCCCCAAAAGGTATGTACAACTCGGTTCCAAAGTTGTGACAGATGGGACCCCTTCCTGCAGTTACATGACATTTTTGGCACTCAGCCACCAGATTGCATTTATGGCCATTTGCAATGTTCTCTAGTCACATAACTATTATTCATGTCAGTTTTACTGAAAACCAGCATTTACTTCCAGTTTTCTGCAGAAACACTTGGTAATGAACAATGGTTTGCTTAACAGCTGATGCAAAAAAGGTCATAAAATCAGGTCTGGCCATGTGACGATCCACTTTAAAACCATCACAACTTACAATTGTATTAGCCTTGTAATTTGAGAACTACCAGTACAAGCAGAACATTATTCCAATGAAAACTGCCTTTCGTTGGTGTCAGAAAAAGAAATTAGAGCATTTTTTTCATGAATAGTAGATATTTAACCTATTCTGATAGAATGATAATTGTTGAAAATGTGATGGAAATATATACGAACTGCCACCTATAACAAAGAAGCAGTAGTAAGAGGCATAAAACCTATATCTGCCATTCAGATATGTCAGGGTGGGGATGTTGAAAATAACCACCATCTTGACTTTCTTGAGTCCTGAGAATGCTGCCATTGTCATCTGTTTTTCTAGTATTATGTCTTCCACCCTTTTTCTCAGATAATGTCTCTGGACTGTCATAAGATTAAAAACTTTTAATTATGTGTTTCAGGGAAAAAGATATGAGAAGGAGACAGAGATTTGTACATTCCTAACCTGCTACTTGCCTACACAGAATCATTAATATCCAGGTCAATCAACAGCATTATTACCCTAATCTGTGTGTAACATTCTTCTCTTCCGCGGTACTCTCCATTTCAGTCTCCTATTTTTATTAAGAAATTGGGGAAACTGAAGCTGAACATCTTCAGTATGATTTTACTACATTTGTTTGGATGTATGTCCCTGTGTTGGCTAGGAATTCCTATTATAATGCCAGCACACCTGAATGGCATCTAATTGAGGTATTGTAATACAATATTAAGTTTGAGGTATTGTAATACAATATTAAGTTTCATTCTAAGAGAGAAGGGAAGGTCTTTGAAACAGAGTTTGAGGCATCATTGCAACTGTTACAGGATTTTTAAAAACCTGTGGCCTCCAAGTGGATTTATGATCTATTTTGTGATGAGTAGGGCTGTGTTCTTTTACTTGCCTTGGCTTTAGCTCACCCTTATGAATCAATATCTACCAAATATCCTTCTGACCCTGTTGCAGGTCAACTTGATAGAGTTATGAGACACTGCATCTGATTCCTGATGTCTGCCATCTCTGCTAGGTTCCTTGGTTCTTTTAATTTTCTGCTATCAGTTGTTATTTTTACATATCATATTAAATGTTGCAGACTTTTGTTCTTTCTTCATTTATTCTATTTTCTCTGTTCTTTTTGGTGTATTTTGATTTAGAGATTTGTAATAGTTTTCTTCTGCTTTGTACTTTTTGATTGGCAACCCACAAGCCTGATGGTACACAGAATTTGTGATCTAGGCCCATAGATTTTTGGACTGAGGACTCACACACATGTTTTGAATGAACTTAATGTTGACATTCCTTCCTTACAAACTACTTCCATGCATCTATTGGACCCGGGCATTTAATTTTATCTGAATTGTATGAAAACAGGCAAGATGTGTTATTTTTCACTCTGGTATTTTTTTGTGTTTTATTCATTCTCTTTTCTTCTTTATTCATCCTTGCTATTAAATATACCCATGCTTCTGTGTGTATCTTTTCTGGGAAATGTTGACAGTTAAACCTTCTAGGGAAAGCTTTAATTGACAGGCTGTGTTCATCAGAAAGAGCAATAACTTTTTGTGCGTGTTTGGTGCTAATTATAACTATTACTATTCTTACACAGATCATCATCATTATCACACAATAATCATATGAAACAAAGAGATGGAGGACGCAATTCAGAAATACCCTTATCAGTACATGTTCTGGGGATCTGTAGTCTTGGGGAATGCATTTTGGATGGACTATTATGGAGTTTATGCTGTAAGCACCCCTTGGAGATTCAATCTGATTTCAATTTTTTTTATTCCTAGGATTTTGGTGCCTTGCTACTCATATTCATAGCTCACTAAAGCCAACATGCCTTGCTATTATGTGGATGAATTTTGTTAGACACATCAAGTTTCTGGCCAAGTCTTCAGCTGATAGGCAGTTTGGAAAAAAAATGTTTAAATTAATTCCAGCAGGATATATGATGCCCTTGTGGCAACTATTACTGTTCCCAAGTTGCCCATGAATTGCCTGAAGGGCAATGCCATCTTAACATTTCTGCAGGGAAAGCTGAGCAAAGAAAGCTTCAATACATTTCTTAAAATAATGAGAACAAAATTGGGAAGGGGGATAAAATACATTTGAAAAACTCACCTGGTTTCTGGTTCATTGTGTATGCTTCAAATGTCAACAAAAATACATTGTGTGCTTACAGGAAAGGCACCTCCACCCCCATCCCCATGCCTTATTAATTGACTAAATCAATACCAGAACTGTATATGTAGAAATTCAATATGTGTCAACTCCTGGCATGAATCCATACCAAAGAAAGACTTGACTAGCCTCTCTATGCCTTCTGAAGCATAATCAAGGACCTGCAACAAAAGGCTTTGCCATCCTTTTTCTTAATCTCTGTCTGTCCTTGTAAAAGCAGAAAATACACAAGCCTTAAGCCAGGTAGGCCAGAAACAAATTGACTGTAGAGAAGACTAACAGGCAAAATCAAAAATCCTCCTGCAACAATGCATAAGCTATAGCCCTATGCTCATTTCCTTGGGAGTAAGGCTTTTGGGACTTGTTTTTGACACAGGAATAAAACTCTTCTCTTTTACAGCTAGTCCAGAAATTTCTTTCCCACATTTTTCCAATATTTCCAATGGAAATCTTAGAGGGGGGAATAAAGACAGCCAATTTTGATTACAGCATTACAGTTTCAAATGGAAGTGTCTCCTTTTTAGGATAAGGACTACCATTTGCAACTGTAGAGCACAGTGGCCCTCAGTATTGACAGGGATCCCATTCTTGTATAGTATTGGTAAGAAAAACTCATATAGTGAGATCTTGAGTTTGTGGGGATTGAGGGGTTAGGGTCCCTGCAACTAACGCATGGTATTTGTGCTTCGGGGGGGAGATGCAATTTGTGAGAACTGTGCTTGGAAGCTTCAGAGGAAAGAATAGACCTAATGGCTGGCTTCATCCCAAGAAGAGGGAGGTAGGGTGAAGAAGGAGTTCCTGCCAATAGGAAGATAAAGTCAGCAGAGCTGCAACAATTCAAACAGGGATCAATTTCTGCACTTAATGCCATAAGACATATGAATGTTCCAAGATATATATCACAAAGAAAGCATTGCAGATACTATAATGTGGGTCCTTTTACCCAGCTAATGTTATTGAATAACAGTTTACTCACTCAAGCACTTATTTGAATTATTACCTCTAATGCCGCTGCTGTTTTTGAAGTTCCACCAGGGTTGAAGATTTTGGAAGAATTAGTTAAGGCAATACTTAATTTTTTTACAGGAGATCCATGAAACTGATATTAATACTTTATGTGACTTTGAGAATAATGAGCTTGAATGTCTCTTTTGATAAACCAGTGATAATGTTTTTAAAGAAAGGGAGATTAGCTTCTTTCGATCTTAAAATAAGAGCACAACAAAAAATTATTCTATGCATATTGGCCACCTCCAAGAATATTTAATAAGCTATTGGAAATGGAATTCAGAGGATGGAACATATGGATTTGTCCTTTCATTACCATCCTTCATGCTGAAAACAGTAGGCTGGTTAATGTGACTTTAAACTGATTTTTGGGTGTTAAGTGTTTATGTTCTTCTTGGCTATTTCATCAATATGTGGAATGGCACTCTCATTGTTATATTTTTAAGTCTTATTGGAAAACCTTTTTATTATTATTTCTACACAGAATATTAACTGTGCAGTTTAAACTGAATAAAGGACTTGTCCTATATAGCTTGATTGGATGTACATTGGATGTGCCTAAAAAATTCTGGGAGATTTGATAATAAAACTTTACATATTTAACTCTCCTCCTATATCAATGATTGCCTTCAGTCTAGTCCTTTTTATATGATAATGGAGTCCATGAAAACAGAACTTTGATAGACAATTTGGCTCACTTTTTTTTTCTATTCTCTCTCATTTAAAAAAGAATTAAATAAATAGAAGTCCCAAAGGAGGAAGTAATACTTTAAGGATAAAAGCTAGCTGTGAACAACATGTTATTTTACATACAAAAGCATACCTGGTGAGGTGAGGAAAAGAGATTGCATTTTACTTCAGTCTCTTTCTTAGAAGTTTAAATTTGCCTAGCGAGGAACAGATATTGCTCACAGCTATGCCTGTTCCATCTCTGAACTGATCCCTTTGTGAAGCTAAGGAGAATCAGAAAGCTTTGAAAATTCAATGCTGCTGATAATTTAGGAAGAAGAAGGTTTTTTTCTTCTGAATTAAAATTCAATTATTTTTATTGGAGGACACTATATTGCTGGAAGGATAGATTTAAAAGTAATGTATCATTTCATTATTCTTTACTAGCTGTACCCAGCCACGCATTGCTGTGACTCAGTCTGGTAAAAGCATGTGTTGCCTTTACATCCAACAGATGGTGCTGTTTTTCAAAAAAAGCATGTTTTTA
>NW_015386482.1:678833-681873 GCF_001527695.2 Protobothrops mucrosquamatus
TTCCTGACAGTGAGAACAATTAACCAGTGGAACAACCTGCCTCCAGAAGCGGTGAATGCTCCAACACTGGAAGTTTTTAAGAAGAGACTGGACAGCCATTTGTCCGAAATGGTATAGGGTTTCCTGCCTGAGCAGGGGGTTGGACTAGATGACCTTCAAGGTCCCTTCCAACTTTACTATTATTATTATTATTATTTTTATTTATATAGATTTGGCATCCTGAAAGATTACTTAACTGATCTTTTCATAACACTTGAATCTTAAAACAGCTCTGCTGCTAAAATCCCCCGTTTAAAAATCAGTGAAATCACTCTAAGAAAAATGGCATTTCCTTAGTTACACAGTGTTTAAGAGACACCCAGTATTTAAGGTACCCAGTATTTAAATTTTGGCTTCTGCAGCAATTATGCCAGCAAAGTCAAAGGCCAAACATCACTGGGCACAAATGACTTAAGGAATTAAGTGAATAATTTCTCCAAATTTCTCCAAGAAAAGGAGAAAATATCCAAGAATTGCTCAAGGACAAGGTTCTTTCATAAGAATACAGGCATAGCAATGCAACGGAAAAAGAGAGGTTGCAAGAGGGAGAGGTAATTATTCCAATCAGTTTCAGGTAGGGAAACATAGTTCTCTTGAGGAACTTGGATTGGGAACCTAGTTTACCACGTGAGTCTCTCTTTTTATTCCTTGCTATGTTTGTTATTCACTGCTGTAAAATAGTTTCCTCAATAACCTGTTTCAAATAGCTATCACAGAACCATCCAAGACTTTCATATAAATTCATATAGATAACCTTCATATCATCATTGCAGATATTTTCAGACAAAACCATTCCCATGATGGAGAGATACGCAAATATATGTTGGCTGCTGCTGAGTAACAGCATAATATTTTTTCTCGGAGTAGTTTGCAAACTAGAGTAGAATTGATTAGTGGCAATTTTATGAAAACTGAAAGGGCACTTATTGTATTTATAAAATAATACATACTTGCACTTGTGAAATAATATATACCACTATGGTATCATTCCCAAACCAATAACAGCAAGAGAGAAAAAACATGTGGAGCAGGGCATCTGGAATTGTTTTCCTGCCCCTTAATAATGGCTTCACTCTGGATCAAATAAATAGGAAAGAGACAGGATTTCCTCTGAACTACTTTGCTCCATAGCATGAAGCTATAACTCATCTCAGAGCTCTTTCTTTGGCTAACTGCTCTCACTTCATCAAATTTGGTACTATTCAGTTAAGGTTCTAGAGAGTTATCCTCCTGACAGACTGAAATTATCCCAAAATGCTGTACATAATTTATTTCCAGTATTTCAATGGATTGGAACAAATAACGCAGGGACATTGTGCAGAGTGCCAAACTTTATATCCCATAGGAATACACTGGGAGAATTATTTTCCTGGAAAATTTTCTCCATAGCCTGATACAATCTATTTTTAATTCATTGCTTTGTTGGCTTTCCCCACTATCCTAAATTTGTTTCTACTATGCTGATAGGACAGATGGTCGGAATCCCATGCCTCTTTACATAATATCTTTCCAACATTTCATTTGACTGGAAGAATAAAGAGAACTCTCCGATAAATTGAAAGACAAAAAGGACAAGTATAAAGAGTGGAAAAAGGGATACATAACTGAGGCAGAATATCAGCAAATAGCCTGAGCCTGCAAAGATGAAGTGAGGAAAGCTGAGGCTCAAAATGAACTAAGGCTTGCAACAAAAAGTTAAAAATAACAAAAAAAGTTTCTTTCAACATGTAAAAAACAAGAAAAAAGTTAAGGAAATGATTTATCCATTAGTGGGAGAAAGTGGCAAGAAGGTGACAAGAAACAGGGAGAAAGCAGAACTACTGAACTTTTTGCATCCGTATTTACACAAAGGGAAAAAACAGTCCAACCTATCAAAAACAGTACCATAAAAAAAAGATTAGAAACACGTTAAGATAGGCAAGAAAATGGTAAACGAGCACCTGTCCATCCTAGATGAGTTCAAATCACCAGGACCAGATGGACTAGTCTACACCCCAAGGTTCTGAAGGAACTGGCAGATGTGATCTCAGAACCACTAAACTGTATCTTTCAAAGATCCTGGAGCACTGGGAAACTACCAGAGGATTGGAAAAGAGCTGATGTAGTTCCCATCTTCAAAAAAAATGGATCCAGGAAACTACAGACCTATCAGTCTGACCTCAATACCTGGGAAGATCTTGGAAAAGGGCTCTGTTCTGGGCTCAGTGTTCTTCAACATCTTCAGCAATGATTTGGATGAGGGGATAGATGGGGAACTCACCAAATTTGCAGATGACACAAAGCTGGCAGGAATAGCCAACACTCCAGAAGATAGGCTTTAGATACAGAAGGATCTTGACAGATTTGAACATTGGGCGCTAACAAAATGAAATTCAATGGTGAAAAAAATAAGGTTCTACATTTAGACAAGAAAAACCAAATGCACAGGTATAGTATAGGTGGTACCTTGCTCAATAGTAGCAACTGTGAGAGGGATCTTGGAGTCCTAGTGGACAATCACTTAAATATGAGCCAGGCGTGTGCTGCAGCTACCAAAAAAGCCAACACAGTGCTAGGCTGCATTAACAGGACAAGAAGCAACAGATGGAAACTAACCAAAGAGAGAAGCAACCTAGAACTAAGGAGAAATTTCCTGACAGTTAGAACAATTAATCAGTGGAACAACCTGCCTCCAGAAGCCATGAATGCTCCAACACTGGAAGTTTTTAAGAAGAGACTGGACAGCCATTTGTCTGAAATGGTATAGGGTTTCCTGCTTGAGCAGGGGGTTGGACTAGATGACCTCCAAGGTACCTTCCAACTTTATTATTATTATTATTATTATTATTATTATTATTATTATTATTATTATTATTATTATTATTATTATTTATTATTATTATTTATTATTATTGATCATCGCACAGTCAGCCAGATGTTCAGACTGGATTTGGCATTTTGTCTACTTATCGAGTCCTTACCCAGGACCTGGGATAGGCAGATGTGGATGTTTGATGGTATT
>NW_015386482.1:683606-685359 GCF_001527695.2 Protobothrops mucrosquamatus
CCACTATCCAGACTTTTTTGTCTTTCTTATCGACAATTGTTAAGTCCGGGGTGTTATGTTGCAGGTGCTTGTCTGTTTGAATTCTGAAGTCCCAGAGCAGTTTAATTTTATCATTTTCTATGACTTTCTCTATTTTATGATCCCACCAGTTTTTGCTTACAGGCAAATGATATTTCTTGCAGATCTTCCAATGCACCATCGTTGCTACTTTGTCATGCCGCTGCTTGTAGTCAGTCTGTGCAATTTTTTATTATTATTATTATTATTATTATTATTATTATTATTATTATTATTATTATTATTATTATTATTACTTATATGAGATCACTGATGATTTTTATAGTTCACTGATGACAAACGTTGCCCTTTAACATTATGTTGATGACTTCCAAGGAAGGTTTGGGAAGGTTTCCCAAAAAAGTCTTTCTGTTTAGAGAAATAGCAAAGATCCATCCCCAAGGAATCAAATATCCCAAGTAAAGACCAAAGAATGCTTGTTTATTTTTCATTTGAAACTATACCATCTGAACACAATCACAACAGAACAATGTGTTTTGTAGATGGCCACCTAGACAAATTGATGGTATGAAAAGAACTGCTTTCTCACCCAAATCCAGAATATTGTCCTCCAGCTACCTCAGGCATAACAATAAGGTTCACTGGTTTAATAAAAGTATCCGTCAGAATGAAAAGAAAAATGCACTTTAAAAACTAGCAAAGGTACGCATTCTTGTGACCTATCTCCTCCTTTTCAATCATTCCTTTGCTGTTGGAAATTATTCATTTGTATTATGTCAACTAATTATGCAAGTACTTCAATTATTGAGGAAATAGCCTGTTCTTTATTTAGTCACTGGTAATTGCATAAGTGTCTCTTGATCCGCCTATTGGAATGCAAGACCTTCTCTTTCTTTTTGAACAAAAGACATCAACCGAAGAGGTTAAGGATCTTAAATTATGAGTTATTATTTTATTGAACACAAAAGACACTGTATTTCTCAGCCAGTTAGATAGAGATATATACAGGCTTTGTAGGGATTTAACAAGACAAGGATAGGGATAGCAAAGGTAAGGTGACCAACTGTCCTCCTTTAGGGAGGACAGTCCTCCTTTTGTAAGTTCTGTCCTCCCTCGAAAAGTGTCCTCCTACATGTCCTCCTTTTCGATATTTGAAGACTAATCTGCAGGGCTTTTTTTTCTCATAGAACGCTCAGAACGGCGTTCCGGCACCTTTTTTGATGGTTTTTTTTCAACTTTGGCATGAGCTGTGCTACTCCCGCTATTGGCTTTCCAAAGCCAATAGGAATTGCTGCTGAGTGCACCAAAACACCCAGCCGGCAAACTTTGCACATGCAAGTTGTCTGCAGCGAAGGCGAATTGGCAGGAACTTTGCACCCCTCCCTGCTACCCAACTACACCATCTCCTAGTTAGTCCCAAAGATACCTGGAGGAGACTGGAGCGGTGACACCACGGTAAGTTTCTCTTGATCTTTGGCCTGCTAGGGCAATAATGTTGATACTCTAGCTGCAGCACTTGCCGTAAAATTCAATACAAAGGATATTTCTTGTTCAGATATTTCCAATATATTGTTAGAAGATGATACATTGACAAAAAATATTCATTCAATGGAAAAGTACTCATTTAAATAATAATTAATAGGCATGTAAGCATAATTACAATATAAAATGTTATTGTTACAAATGTTTTTTATTATGCATTTATCATATTATAGTGTATTCTGTATTATTGTTG
>NW_015386482.1:686154-689636 GCF_001527695.2 Protobothrops mucrosquamatus
TCATTCAATGGAAAAGTACTCATTTAAATAATAATTAATAGGCATGTAAGCATAATTACAATATAAAATGTTATTGTTACAAATGTTTTTTATTATGCATTTATCATATTATAGTGTATTCTGTATTATTGTTGCAATGAATAAAATGTTTCTTTTATTTACGATATTTTTTTCTTCAATTTATTTGTGTCCTCCTTTTCATTGTAAAAAAGTTGGTCACCTTAGCAAAGGGAATTGTTACCTATGGAAAAATTTACATGAACAAGATTGAAATATCCCTTTCAGCTTATATAATCCACCTTTCTGGTTGTGACACAGTTTCCTGTGAGGTAAAAATTGTTATGTATTGAAATATATAAAGTTGTGTTAATCCCTGCTAAAGTGAAACTAACTTAACTCCAACTGCTTGTGAAGCTAAAATGAAACTAACCTTTTTAGATGACCCTTACTGTTAACTCCAACTGTTTTGGAGGGAAACTTTGAACATTCATATTTGGGCGGGTTTTTCAAGTATTGTGATTGGTTAAGGCCCTGTGGGCTCAGAGTATAAATTACAGGCAATTGCCTGCAATTCTCCAGTTCTAGTTTGAGTCAATAAATAACGTTGTAACTATGCTGGTCTGCTCCTTGCCTACTGAAGCCCACTACACAATAAAAATGAAATGAAGAACATTCTATTTATGTTTTAGAATAAAAACAAAGAACTGGTTTTTAGCTCCTGATATATTAGAATAGTCAGCTATCACTTCTACCAAGCTAATTTATTTCATTTCCAGTTTCAATGGATTTGCAGCAAAGCAAAATATAATCAAAACTGCAACTGATATTCATGTAAGAACAATGTTGTTGGTTCTGCTCTGATACTCTAGAACAGACATGTCAAACACAAGGCCTGGGGGCTGGCCCGCGAAGTGGTTTCATGTGGCCCGCAAAGCCATCCTGGAAACAGTGAGGGAACGGCCCCCGCTGCCTTGGCCCTGGCCCAAGCCAGCCGGGACCCAATGTACAAATTTTGTGATGGCCATCTTGGCACTTGCCCCAGTGGACCATGCCTTGGCACTTGCCCCGGTCCCACCCCCTTCTGCCAGAGACCCTCAGATCTGTCCCACTCTTGCCTAGGCCCCCACAGGCACCCTTGACACAAATGATGTAGAACTGGCCATGCCCACCCAGTAGGCAACATCCACTCCATCCACGCCCACCCAGTAGGCTGCACCCACTCTGGCCACACCCACCCAGCCCCCCAAGGGCAACAGCAATGCTGGTGCGGCCCTCAGTGAAATTGAGTTTGACACCCCTGCTTTAGAACATGCAGAAATAAACAGCAAAAAGCTAATTAAGACTTTGATTTTAGAAAGTTATAAATAAAGGGTCCAGATTAATTTAAAATAAGGCCTTGGAATTAATTATAAAAAAATAATTCCAATGGGTACTTGGGATAGCCAGGGAAATGACTGAAGCCTGGGAAACAGGCTCCTTGTCAGTCAATAGGATTTGACCACCAGTTTATCAGGTACTTAGGAGCTTGTCACCAAAATAGCCAGCCATCCATACCCCAATCAACAAATAAAAAGCTACAGGAAACTAGGCACTACATAAATACTACGCATAGAATAGCCCAAAGCACACATTCTGGCGGAGAGAAGTTCCCTGATAATGGGCTCAAGCATGAGTCTGAAAGCTTGAAAGATTAAACCTCTGGCCCTGGTGACCAACCCAGATTGGATGCTGCAACATTATCCTGGGACATATATATCTGCCTTCATTCGTGGAAGACATACTTCTTGATCACTTAGATTTAGATCTCTCTTATTTTTAGTCTGGCAAATAGAAGACTGAAAACAGATACCTTAATATTAGTTTGACCTGCTCAATGATTCTTCCATTGATTTTCCAATTAATTGTAGATTTATAACACTCTCTTGAGAGTTCTAAATTCTTTCAGTCTTTTCAAATAATTAATGTCAAGGAATTCAATAAATAACGTAACTTTAAGGCATTTACACATGTCCACTCAAGGGTTACAGATACTGTAGAATGGCCAAGCCATCAGCATAGATAATAGAAAAGAGGGGGTAGGGTGGGCAAGAAATGTAGGATGGAATTCTGGCTTAGTAAAGTCTTCAACATCATTCATACAGAAATTAAACTGTAACGAGAGAAGAATATTCACTTGTTTAACAGCTTTTTGAATGGGTATAAGTTGAATCATCATTGTTATTTTGCTTAATTTGCATAGTAGCAGTGACATTCAGTGCTTTTATTAATTTAAGGATTCAGTGATCAATCAAAATGGCAGCCAATTTCCTTCAGATTCTGTCACATAGTATTGTGTCAAAGGCCACGTTGAATCTATAAAGGCAACAGAGATGGTTCCTCTAGAAAAACTAAGGTATTTCTCAGCTATGAGATGTAGGATTATCCATTGTTCAGTATTTAGACCTGATTCTGGCTGCTAAGGAACCAGGAATTTTCTGAAAGGATCCAATGCAATAGTTTGTGGTGAAGGTAGTCCTCATTTAGTAATCACAATTGGGACCAACTTGGCTGTTAAGTGAAGTGGTCTCTAAGTGAAACCACAACTGTACTTATTATCTTAATTCAACTTTGCTTTGCTTTACAAACCTGCAGAGGTTGTAAATGGGAGAACTGGTTATTAAGTTGCTTTTTAATCACCATAGTAACTATGAATGGTCACTAAATGTGCCAATCACTAAGCAAGGACTTCCTATACAAAAATCAGATATATAATTTGCTGATATACGTAAGCCAAAGTCCTATTTATAGCCATAAAAAGACAGGCAAACATGGCTGACCACTTCCCCCTAATGTGAACATCACCATCTCTATTTTATTTACCTTGTGTTTCATTTTTATATGAAAAAAAATTCATTTTGGTATTGTTTTAGTAGTTGTTTTACTTTTATGGTAAAGTTTTAATTTGTATCTTTACTATGTAAACCATCAAATTTTGCACTGGCATATAAATAGATAGAGATGTTGATAGAAGGATAGATAGATAGATAGATAGATAGATAGATAGATAGATAGATAGATAGATAGATAGATAGATAGATAGATAGATAGATAGATAGATAGATGAAAGAGAAAGAAAGAGAAAGAGATGAAATATATAGATAACAGAGCTAGAAATAGAGGAAGGTACAGGTAGAGATGGGGATGGGGATGGGGATGGAGAGAGAGAGACAAGTAACTTTGAGATACACTTGCAGATTACATTGCCAAGACCATAATGGCTGAAATTATTTTTAAATCAGGACATTTTTGTTCAATATTTATGTAAAGCCGCTGGGGGAGATCATTCGTGGCTTTGGGGTGGATTTCCATCAGTACGCTGATGATACGCAGCTGTACATTTCCACCCCAGGCCACCCCAACGATGCCCTTGATGTGATGGCCCGTTGCCTGGAGGCCGTACGGGTCTGGATGGGGAGGAACAGACTCAGGCTCAACCCTTCCAA
>NW_015386482.1:690102-724694 GCF_001527695.2 Protobothrops mucrosquamatus
GATTTTAGAAGCAATTTTAATTGGAAACACAGCCGTCAATATTTGGTTTTTAATTCGGTTTTATTGGGGTTTATATTGTTGTATTTTTGTATTTTTATTTGTGTATAGTATCTGTTTTTTAAATATGCTGTGAACCGCCCTGAGTCCTATGGGAGAAGGGCGGTATACAAATTAAATTTGAATGAATGAATGAATGAATTTAGATAACCTTTGCAAGCTGCTCAGATAGATATCTATTTGTCTGAACTATTAGAAGGAAGATAAGGTGCAGGAAAATCAGATTTGCAAGATGCTGTTATATTCATGTCAGCCCTACTAGGTAGGCCTGACATGAAATCAGCTCCAAAGATAGTCTGTAACTACTTTTACTGAAATTAACTATAATAATGGTAAAATAATATAAAAAATAATGCATTGTGATGCTGTTCAAGCTCCATTTAAATGCTGATAATTCATTTCTTTCAAATAAAAATGAGACCTGGAAGTCCCTGCAGCTCGTGAAGGACAAACTCATTCATAGCTCACCGCCTCAACAACCGGCAGGAATCTGCCACAAATTGGCATATGATCGAATGCAGATTAACAACCCCAAAGTGATCCTAAAATTTCTGAAACTGTCTAGTGAGCCACTAAAGCATAGTTCGTGTAACCTCTGTTCCAGTAAGAACAGGATTATTGACATTATCATTGGCCCAGTATCAAATAGCCATTCCTAGAACGCTCACATAGATATACAATTCTCAGGATGAGGAGTATTATCAAAGTGTGAATACAGCAGATGCTGTAAGACAAAATGTTGGAAGAGGGTGCTGCAATATAGCAAGCTGGTGCAGCTGCTCCTTTGGGCTTTCATGATGCTTTGCATGTAACCATTCCCAACAAAAATATGAATGTTCAATTTAAAAAAAAGCTAAATGTGCAAGTAACCAGTAGTTGACAGTAGATAGGTAAACAAGAAGACTAACAGGAAGCAGTAAATCATTCATAGTTTGACAAGCTCAGGCCAAAAATCAGACGTCAATCTTATGGCTTGAAATCTGGGAGTTTCTTGCTATGCTGATTATTTTTTTAAAAATCACCTTTGCATCACTTTTTACCAGTGTATCACCTAATTTTGGTGCTTCTGAGTAAGGCTTCAAGTCACTACTAATAGCAATCTAGTGGATTTAGTTAGTTACATAGATACCTAGACAGTAATCTAGTAATCTAATGAATATGTGCCTGCCATATTCACCCAGTAATGCCTTAACGTGACAAGAAAACGTGGGGGGGAAATAGAAAAACCAAAACTCAAAGACTGTATGGCTTTCTCTGTTTCATACTTCTGTACAAAGTGACCCTCATAGCAGCACTTGCTGGGAAAAGAAAATTATAGCCTGGCCTCTTTGTTTTTTCTCATTGCTAGAATTAGATTGCTCATCTTATTATACCTTATAAAACAGCTCTTCAAGAAGAGAATTGATTTTCAATACCATCTCTTGTTTTAATAGCCACTGAGATGCTTGCTCTCAGCTCCAAACTCCAAATAGTACAGTAATCCCCATGCCTTGTACACAAGTATTAGATGGTCAACAAACTGGGAGACTTCCTACCTGAAGATAAGATCCAATGAATTGATCAAAAATTCTTAGCTAAAATATAAAAGAATTTGATTATTTAAAAAAAGTTCTTACCTACATTTCAAAGTGATTAAGCATTGATTGCAGGATTATACATATCTTGGAAAATACAGTGACTAACATTTTCAAATGCCTAAGAAAAACCAGACAGACTCCAGGTTTGCGGAATCAACATATAGATTGTTTTACCCAAATGGCAACATTAAAATAGAAATTGTTCTCAGATAAAAATTCCATGAAGTTTATTTTGCAGGATGCATGCTGAATCTGTCCCCATGGAAAACCAGCTAAAGCTAAAAAGGGAATGATCCCCTAACACAGAGAAAAACAGAAAGTTGAGCAAGTGACATAAGCAGAGAGGGAAATAATATTTCTGAGGTGAGAAGTTCCTATAAAAAGTTCAAAATTCTGCATATAGAATTCATGGAATGGAAAAGGTCTCTTCTCTCTTGAAGGCATTTGCCTATTGTTCAGAAATAGTTCAAGAACCATATCAGTACTGCTAACTATTGGTTACCCCATTCAGATATGTATAGTCCTCCCACCCACCCAAGCAAGACCTTGGTCACTGCAATGCTGCTTATCTCTTTCATCCTCAACTCTCTGCTTCAGATTGCCTTTCAGCCTTCATTATCTCTTCAGCTATCCTCTGAACTCCTTCCAATTTGTCGATAAGCTCTGTCACTCTGCTTTACATGAAAGGAAAACACTGATTTGGGGGCACTGATCTACCAAAAGAAAGGAATAAAAGTGACAAGGCAGAGTAGTGAATGATACAAATTACTCTGACATTTTCCTTCTGGGATGAATTCAGTCTTGCCCTTTCTAAAGCAGCTTTCATGAAATTTCTTTTTACACCAGATGAGTCCTTCTACAAATACAATTTTATTGAATAAGCAGCAAGATGAAGGCTGGAGCAATCCTAGATAAAGAGAAAGGAAGAAAATGACTATATACATCTGACTGCTGTTCTCTGGAGCAAAGAGATCAATATAAATCTTCTCTAAAGCAAAGAATTATGTTTCCTTTGGAGAACGTTGTGTTCTTAATGATATCCAAAATGTTCCAATCAGCCAATTAAAGTTGAAATTCTTCAGTACTGCAACAATCAATATATTTACTTTATACTTTGTACTGTTAAATACTTTTATATACATTGGGATATGTCACAGCTGGTTTGCAAAATTCTAAGAAGTTTACAAGAATTACAATAAGAGAGCCAGTTTGATCTAATGGTTAAGGCACCAGCATAGAAAACCAGAACTACCTTCTAGAACTACCTTAGCTATGAAAGCCAGCTGGGTGACTTTGGGCCAGTCACTTTCTCTCAGACCAGCTCACCTAACCTTGTTGTGAAAATAGGAGGAAGGTGTGTTGGATATGTTCATCATCTTGAGTTATTTATAAAAATAACAAAAGGTTGGGAAAGAAAGAAAGAAAGAAAGAAAGAAAGAAAGAAAGAAAGAAAGAAAGAAAGAAAGAAAGAAAGAAAGAAAGAGAAAGTCAATCAGTCTTAGGAATCAGGGTTCAAAAAAGAAAAGTGAATTTTCCTAGCAAAAATATGGTAATACACTATACAATCTAATACTTGAATGCTTCATATCTATCTGATGGTGATGGTGCAGTGGTTAGAATGCAGTATTGCTGCCAGGAGTTCGATCCTGCCCGTCTCAAGATTGATTCAGCCTTCCATCCTTCCGAGGTTGGTAAAAGGAGGACCCATATTGTTGGGGCAATATGCTGATGTTGTAAACTGCTCAGAGAGCGCTGTGGAGTAGTCTAAGTGCTATTGCTATCTGTGTGTACATACACAAAAATATTTTATTGTTTCAGGTATCATCTTTAAAAAAATTATTCTTTATTTTAAAAGAGTACAAAATATAAGCAAAGGTGCAAGATATGCAACAAAAACAAAATTAAATTAAACAATCCATAAAAATAAAAATTATTTTAAGAACGAGAAAGAGAAAGAACAGAGGAATTATGAAAGAATTTAGCTTAGTTTACTTGATTGAGTTGACACTTAACTACGTCAAGCTCAGAATACTTCAACAAATGCAGCAACAACATCAGAGCATTTCCAGCAAATGCCATAAGGTTAAAATGATGTGTACAGAGTTTAAAATAATTTTTAATTTGAAACACTTTGTGCATAATTAATATCCAAACATTAAATAGACAAAAAAAATCAAGATTGCACTTAGAAAGTTCTTCATTCTTTCTTTGATACCATTCCTAAATCACAAATTCCCATACTGATACAATATTTGTAACTCAGGGTTAAACTGTGGAGTTCTAGATTATGATGTTACCTAGGTTGGTAATGAAATGTCTGCAACAATACCACCAAGCTCCGAGACTATCAAGAACTTCACAATTCCCATACCATTCTAACAGATGCTTGTCACAGTTTTATTTCAGTAATCTCCTACAAACAGCATTATCAGTACTACTAAAAGTTTAAGATCAGATGTAGAGGCAGTAACTGAATCCAGAGGATCTTTCTGTTGCATCTCTGTATCTAGAAAATAAAGAAATTTCATTAAAACTTTTTTACACCCTGCAACTTGATATATTTTTATTTTTAGCACCTTTTAACAAAAGTTTGAGAAATCAAGCATTTGCTAATGTGCGATAACAAAAAATTTACAATAATTAATATGCAAGCTGTTAGTTTAATGAACCAAAGTTGAAGCTACATTCTTTTCAGTTTAATCTTTACTTTCCTTGTCAGAATACATTTCTTATCCACTGCACTGGCCAATCCCTGTCCCTACTCTTCCTTGGACTCATACATACTAAGTACAAAAGCATTGCCATAGATTCCAATCCATAATACAATGACTTTATTCAGATAACTTATTACAGGAGAAAAATCAATTTATTATATTTTCTTCCATGATCTCATGCCCTTGAAAAATCTATAAGGTAGCATACAATACACAAAAAACTCAATGAAACTAGGTCAGGTGTTATTTTAAAGACATGTTTAGAAAAATAATCTGAATGAAACAATTTCTCACATGTCGTAAATACAGTACTGGGGAATTGTCTTTCAATTTTTCAAAATGTTTTCTTCTGTTGTAAAAAAAGACTCTTTCTTCTGTCTCATTCCTATGGTGTTCGAAATGCCTTCAGATGGATTAGTGATGATAGAGATAGAGATAGATAAAATTCTTAAGTTTATTTTTTGTTGTTGTAGGTAATTGTGGGTTCTGATTTTATCATTTCTGTAACATTTCTCTTAGTCAGTACTATAGAATAACAATGTAGTAGAAATGGAATCAAATAAGCTGCTCTTTGTATCAACTTCATTGGTCCTTTAATTAATTTTGATGCATAAGAAAAAATGTTCTTCCAATTGCAGACAAGTGATCTCTATACAGGAGATGTATATGTGTATGTATATGTATATGTATACACATGCAATATACATATGAGAGAGAAAGAGTTAGAAGATTGGAATCAGACTAGCAAAAAAAATCCTTCATCACATCATTATTTCATTTTACATGCTTCACTCAAATATCAAAAGGGCCATTTCCATATCTCCATTATTAGAAATAAAGCTCAGCCTCAAAACTGCATATAATGTGCAACACACAATAAACTCTGTAAAGGACAACACTGGAATCATGTGTGACAAAATTAAAAGACAGCTACACAAGAGCTAGAGTGAAAGAAAGCTTCAGCCATTATCTGCTAGTGAGATGGTTAACACACCAAAATCTTGGAAACAGCAACACAAATTCCTGGGATTAGAAAAATAAATCCTGGATGAGGTGGGATGATGAATGAGGATCCTGAGGGAAGAGGTAAGCATTTAAAGTGACAGTTTATAAGACAGGGTTGTATAAGGCAATTTAGTCAAGCAACTGCCCAGATTATGAAAGACCTGAAACAAATATTCTAATAAAGATTTTCCACATTGTTACAGACTCTTCATGTTCTTGAGACAGAACTTTGGCACATTGCATATATTTGGTAAGTCTATGTTCAATATTACCTGTGAATTCCATAAACATGAGTTGATTTCAATGTGTGTTATATGAATGATTTTTTAAATTATTTTGTCCTTTCAGCCCCTACTATTCTTAAGTTGGTTATTTGAATGTGTTTCATTTTGAAACATTAGAGTTGTAACTGACTCTTTAAAAAGTGGCCCAGCTTTTAGATTAGTATTAGGAGAGAGTGTAAACCATTGTCTTCAGAGAATTACATGGAAAGCTTGTCCGTGTTGAGCAGCAACATGATTTAATCAAAGGAAGTTTACCTACACAAGCTGTTTGAAAGAGATACACTGAGACAGGCATGAAGAAATAACTGAGATGGTTAAGCAAAGCTAAAGAGGCTCTAATGAGGGAAGAAAGAAAGAGACATGAGCATACATGCATCATTTGAATGGATTAAATAGGTTTTAGGCATGTGGTTTTTACAATATTTCTTTTCCCTTCATTCCCTTAGCCTTAAATTCAAAAAATTTGCACCTGCTGTCCTTGGCAAAAACAGGAGCTGAAGCAGGTTGTCATCCTTTGAACACCTGTGCTCATTTCTTTCACTTCTTTTCTTTGTCATAACAATGATTTGATTTTACAACCTTTAGGATGTGGCAGGCAGCCAATAGTTCCCCTCTTCATAATGGGAACACAGATGCTCTTCTGCCAGGCAGAGGCTAAACCCACATGCCCACACAAGTCAGAATAGTATGGTATCCAATTCTGTTCACTTGGCAGGAGCCTGTTCTTCTGTCTCCTTGCATAAAAGTATGGAATTTGCTTTCCATCCTTATGGTATGAATGCATTTTTGTAACTTATTTTTTGCTTTTAGCTTAGCTCAAAATATAGCATAATGGGAGATTGTGTAGTCTCACAGAGATCTAGACCTCTTAAAGGCATAGGAGAAAGATACAAAATTCCAGCAAGGCATCTAATCAAAGTATCTGAGCAAGGAATGAGGCAATTGCAGATTTACCCCAAGAAAAAAAAAATCAGGGAGAAGAGACAGGTACAGGAAGAGAAGCCAATACCAGGATAGAAAAGAAGAGAGGGAAAAGCCAGTCTACAAATAGGAGTAAGATAAACCAGATAAAACATCTTTTTACAATCATAATTTTCCATTTGCAATGGATTTCAAATCTCTTTATCCTACAATGTGGCAAACTTGCAAAAGAACTTCATTTAATATGCAAACTCATAACTCATGCTGGCTGATAGCCATTGTCATGCTCCATCTGGGGACTTGAAGGTAAGGCTAGAAAACTAAGAAGCTTGTTTTAAGTACTGAATAGGTTCCATATCAGAAAAAAATGAGTTGTGCCTTAAATGTTTGTGGTGATTGTAGTGATAAGCCAGTTTCATGGGATGAATATCTAGTGGTACAGTATTTGACACAAGCAATAAGTTATTATTATGTGATATATTATATCCTTACTCTTCAGGACCAATCTAATCATCTTTATATTTTGAATGGAATCCTGTACCAAGAGTTATATTTCTAAAGTTATAAATAGCTCCCTGTGGAGATACATATGTGTGAATTTAACCAATATTTGACATGTTTTATTCATTATGTTCATCAATTCAGTGTTGATTCTTAGCAATCCCATAGATATTCTCCATGATTATTGGTTACTAACATGGTCCTTTATATTTTCCTGTGGTGCACCCATTGCCTTGCTGCAGGTCACCCAACAATGCATATTTTTTTTGTCTTTCCTTCCACTTTTGCCAACATTAGAGACTTCTCCAGAGAGCTTCATGTATTGTATCCAAAGTTTGATCACTTGAATATGGACATTTATGCCTTGAGTAAAAACACGGGGTTAATTTGTTTGAAGATTCATTCATTTGCTTTCTTGACTGCCCTTTGTATTCTCCAGAGTCTTCTCAAACACCAAATTTCAAAAGCATTAATACTCTTTCTTTCCTGTTTTTTCAAAATTCAACTTTCACTTCCATAGAATGTCACAGGAAATACTGTTGCCTGCTTTATTCTGATATTTGTAACATTAAATATCATTAAAGTCCTTTTTCCAAGGACTTCATGTCTACTATGTCAAGTGCTAATCTGTAGTGCATTTTTTTTATTAATTCTTGCTTTAAAAAGCAAAAGCTATCTTCAGTATTTTCCTTGTCAGTTCTATGGCTTCTTGTTGTACCTATTGTTGTTAGTTTGGTCTTCTTTATATTTAATTTTAGTGCTGTTCTTTGACTCTTATTATTGGAGCTGGCAGATTCTTTGCCTTTTCAGCTATCAGAGTACATATTGCATTATTGTATGTTTATTCTTTTCATATTAAACTTTCTGTAAGGATTAATTGGGTCTTGGGAAAGCAAATTGATTACAATAATCTTATAGGGGCTTAAGCAAGGAGTGACAGGTATCATATTCCCAATGAGCCTATGACCCTTATGGGAGAACAAATAACAGAAGAGATATGATATTTCTTAGGGAGAGTGTAAGAAGATCATCTTTCATTGTAATAAAAGATACTTGATTCTGGAATGTTATTATTATTGTCTGGTTGATATGTAGATTGGGTGCTGCAACAACCTTCTACAGCAGGGGTGTCAAACTGCCGGCCCATGGGCCGGATGTATCATCCAGAAGTCGCACCCACCCCATTGCTGGCAATGGCAAAACTGGCCCGATACATTGCATGACATCATGTGACGTCGCAAGTTTGACATGTCTGTTCTACAGAGATGCAAAAGAGATGAGAGTGCTAACTTGTCAACACTGAGGAACTTTTGCCCAGGTTATCTAGTTGCTATCATTGCATCTCTGGGTCATAAATTAATTATTCATGGTATCTTAAAACACCTTCAATTTCCTCTTTTTTCCCATATAATCATTCTTTCTTTGAATACTTAGATCTACCAGATTTTTTGATTGCTGTATTTTCTTTCATGTCAATAAAGTACATTTATTGCAAAAATCTCAAAACACTTGATCCTTCTTAAGGGGAATTTTTTTCACAACAACCCTAAATGTGCCCCCCCCCCCAAAATAGAGATATATAATATTAGTGTTTGGCTGTTTTTATAGCATTTTTAATACTTGTTCATGATCATTATTTTAGATATTTATTGGTTTGCTTTTATTGTACACCACTCAGAGTCACTTATTTGTGAGATGCGTGACTATATAAATTAGATAAATAAAATAATATAAGTCTTTCCCTGGATTCCCTTGAGCATAGACTTGGAAGTTCTGTTAGTGGCATGAGGTAGGTTATAACATCAAACAAAGTCTGCTAGTGTTCATCTTCAAACACATCAAAGTTGCTAAAGACTAAGGTGAGTAAGCAATAGGTAAGAAGGGTAAGAAGCAGCTTACAATAAGGAAAAAATCACATCTGAAATTTTTATAATACTCCTTACTAGTATGGCTAGTATAATAGACTACATTTTACAAATCTGCACACCCTTAGCAACAATATGAGAACTTCAAAATGTCACATTTCAAGCCCATTAAATACCTGAGAAGTACTCTTCTAAAAACTGTTAATGTGCAGAAACACTCACAAGCATTCTAAAACAGAAGTATACTTCATTTCTGCTAGAAGAAATCTATGGCTGAATTTAATAGTAGTATTAGCATGCCTTGCCAACTGTCTTAAAATAGATAGCTTTAGTCTTACAAAGCTTTGCATGCAAACCTATTCTATTTTTACCCTGAAAATGAGTAATCCAGCTACTTATCCATTCCTAGTCTAAATGAACACTTGATTTTTTTTTAATGTTGAAACATTTAAGACTGGAATATGAGATATTTTTTGAAGCAGCTAAAGATGACTCTATATAGCTACTACTTCAAACAATTGCTTCACAATTTCACTATTTCAGCACAACTAACTACTCTAAACCAACATTGCAATAGTATAAAACCTGAGGGCAAAATCAATATTCTGAGACCTTATGTCCCATTTACTCTACAGCTAAAAACTGTAAATCTGGACAAGAAATGTCAATTGACTCATCACCCCTGCATTTGAAAAACCTGCCTAATGTGGAGGTTAAATTATAGTTGCCATAAAGTCCTAATTTCAAAATTGCTCTATTGGTAAACCTACAGAGTATCTTCTCTGCATAGAACTGGATCCTGCCTACCATTCAGAGAAAAGCCGTGTTGGGAAATTATTGAGCCTTTATCAGTTCAGGACCAAACTCTTTTTATTCACATAATAAGACAAGAATATTTGATTATCATGTAAACCCCAGGAACATGCAACTCCAGGATATTTGCCTTGAATCAAATGTCCCCAACTGAATTTACAGGAAAGGAGTTCTTCTATTCCACTTAGTTCTTTGAACAAAGTTGCACTAATTTTCTGAATTACCTCAAATAAATGTACTTGATTTCAGAATGCGTAAAAAACAGAGCAACTTCCTGCTTAATTACATTTACAAGTTTCAAGAAGATAGAATAATAGATCCTCAATAGTCATTCATCCCAAGAAATCCAGTGAATTATATCTTGCCAAGTAATCTAAACTTTTACAAGTTCAGAATTTATGCAAAGCAAAGTCAATAGTAACTCCAGCAATGGGGAAGCTATAAAAGATGCAATCAGAATTCAATCTTCAGTTCTGCCTAGCAAGACATTGCCCACATGTAATTGACAAAATTGGAAAAATGTTACCTAGGAAGTTAAAACTAATTTTATTGTCAGATATCTGCTTATACCTGTCTGTTCCCCACTGCATTATGAGTGAGTTTTGACCTTACATCTTCTCAAAAAAGAATGTACTACATTTATTCTGTCTACATTGGCTTCTAGGTCCTCCTAGTTAGAAAAGAGTATGACATCTTTCCATTTCAATGGTACTTAAAGCAACAAGTTCTACTTGATGTGCCTTGTATTTCAGCTCCTACTCTTTGTCCTGGCTTATTCTCTTATCCTGCAGTTTGGTTTGCTCTCTAAATCTGAAAGGATAGTGTCATTTAATAAATAGCAGAGCAATGCAGTTCTTACATTTGTATGAGGTTCAAAAAATTCCTCCCTGGTCATGTCTGAAGTCTGCACAATTCTATTATTCTCTGGTATTGAAGTCATATGATTCATTTGCAGGTAATGACCATGATTATCAAACCAATGACTACTCTAATTTGCAATTAGAGGGATACTTAACATTCATCAACCCATCACCCAAACACACAGTCCTACATTCTGTTGGATACAGTATAAGCACTACATTAAAAGACCCTAAATAAAAAGCACAATGTCTGTAATTATTGTGTTTAGAGCCAATTTAGCCCTTGGATTAAGAAAGCATTTTACTTTTGTTATTAAAGTTTACTTTATATCCCAGTCTTTTATAAGAACTCTGCAACTAACAACAGTAAATATTACATCATACAAGCAATTTTTATATTGTACATTATTGATGTGACACTCCAATTATTATGTGAGAAGCCTGTCGTGTTTTTGTTTTCCTTCATATAATCTGTTAGATGGTAAGAAAGGACTGTTTTTTCCATTTACTGAATTTAAGGAATAGATATCTGAAGATTACTCTCTTCTTTATCTGTTACCATGTGTTTTAAACTGTTTGGGTAATAGTCACTGTTATGTCCTGAGCCTGCTGAAGTTTTCAGCAGGCTCAGAAATGTTGCAAAGGGTCCCGGGCAAACCACAAGGCTGCCCGGGACCAGACTGGCTGTCTCCAGCCTTGCGCGCATGCTCAAGGCGTGAAAACAGCCTAGTTTTCATTGGCTGATGTTGTCCGGAACATGGACACTATAAAAGGCCTGCGTGCCATTTTTTCTGTTGCTGAGTGTGTGGAGTGATCAATAAAGAAGCTGTGTTGTTACACGAGTTGTCTCCTTGTAATGCCTTAGGCCCACAAATCTAACAGTCACCCCTAAGGATAAGCCAATGTGGAGGTCATAAAGAGGATTTTTCATGTACTGGATTCACATCTTTTTACACGATTCACTAAAATAAAGATCAATAAGCTGGTATAAGTCTGTCCTCACATTATGGGATGGACTTATCTTTATCTGACTCACCATCACCTAATAAAATTCCATGTGTGGCAAATACCACAGCATAAAATTGGTGCAAATCCAAAGTTGATTACAAACATGTAAAATCACATTTTAACTTTGCCTTGGATATTATTTACATAACTAATGCTATTCACTTGAGGATAACATTTGCTCATAGACACCTATCCAAAGGTTCTGCAGATGTTCCCTTTCCCAAATGACCTTCCATATGCCCCAATAGTAGAAGTTGTTTCTTCTAGGATCATTTCTCCACTGAAAAGAATCCCCCCCCTTTTTTTCTGAGTAGCAACTGATTGATTGATTAGAGAATAGGTAATTCTGGAAGACACTTCGTCGTTTTTAATAGAAGTGCTGAGCAGCTGGGGCTAAATTACAGCTATCAGTCTCCAAAGCTATATATAGATACATTAATTTTTTTCCTCTATAGAGAGAGTTAGAAAATTAAGAATTTTCTCAGTACCATCTGTGTTTGTATCACCAAGCAAAAGCACTTTCTTAGACTGTTTAAGTATTTATTTCAGAGACAACCTCTTTCAATACCTGATACATTAATAGGAAAACAATGATACAGAGATTTAATCCTTACAAAGGGTTTTCTCTGTAGTTGAAAACCATCTGAAAAGTACATCAATGCTAATACTAGTCCAAAATTATTCTGAAGTGATGCATCTTTTAAAAGAATATAGTTCTCGCTCAGTCATAAATGGTATTTTTGCTACTACTGCTTAGGAATGAAGGGAAAGGTCCAGTCAAATGCTGACATCAGTTGGGAAAGAATTAGTCTAATTAGTTTAGATTACTCAGAATTGTTCATTATATCTATTATTTTAACCAAAATTTTTCATTTAGAGTAGGGTAATTGCACTTCGGATGAAATCTGAAAATAACAGACAAAGTTTATTGCTTGATCCAGCTAGAAATACTCAGCTGTGATTTGGGGAAAATCCCTTACCCTTGTTATTTCCCGTTGCACTTCAGATCAGTAATATTGTAAACAGACTTCAAAATTAGATATATTATTATTTAAATGTGAAAATACACTTGTACAGCAATATGGGAATTTTATTTTAAAAACATTTTAATGTTAATGTTACAAAGAAGGGGAAATATAGTGAAGCACCAGCAAAAATGAACTATTTGAGAATGCCCTATGAAAATTATAGACGAGTCATTTGCAATTCAAAATGAGGATAGTTTGCCCAACACATTGTCTTATGCGGCGGCTTTCATGCAGTAAAATAGATTCTTTCTGCACCTATCAAGATTCCCCTTTCTAAATGTTATTTTAATGCAGTTTTTAAAACATATAAGAATTCAATCTTTATTTCACCTGATCAGCATTATTTCAGCAGTACCATAATTTACTCATATGATTTCCCTGACACACATATGAAATTGCCAAAAATATGCTTATTTTGAAATGTGTATTTAAAAAAAATAACAAAAAACCTGCTTCTCTTTTAAATATTTCCTTTTTCAGGGCAAAGATGTAATACACAGTTTACTATAACATTTTTCTTTATGTTTCAGTTCTACTTCATCAGACCAATAAGATGCTCTATCTCCAGAGTGCACTTTTTGGCTATTAAAACCACAAGGCTTTGACCTTGTGTCTTATCAACACCGCCCAAGACACACAATAAGCACCAAGAAATACACTGCCTGTCATTCCTTATTACTGAATAAACTTGCCAGCAGGCCAACTGCAACAAAATTATGAACCCAGATTATTGCACTAGTCTCAATAAATCTAGAAGCAAAACCCGCTTAAGGGAAGCACTTGAGGAATCTAATTGAAGAAATAACGGTTGTAATGAAGGGATCCTATCAGTTTAGCTATAGTTTGTAAACTTAAAAATGGTTACTTAGCACATGCAGAAAATTGGGAATCTAGTGTAAAGAATCTGCTATACAAATTAAATATTTATTATATTGAACATAAATATGGCCATATGGATGAATGCCCTCATGAAACCATAAATTAGCAGGATTATGTTTTAACTGTTTAAGTTCAGATACGCGGGAATTCTATCTTTATGGGCTGAAAAGTTTCTGAAGGTACTATGTAGTAATCCAGTGAATTATACACAAGCTTACACATATTTAAATAAGAGCAAATCTCATGAAATTCAATTGAAATACAAGTAATTGGATAGCTCAGTTTTTTTCAGAGCTGGCAAGACTAGGTCCAAAATTAAATCTTCTCTTAATTTCTAGGAAGTCCTACTCTACTCATCTTACTATATAGTTGCCTGAATTCACCTAGTTATTCTAATTGCCACTGTGCCGCTTTAAAATGACTTTTCCTCAAGTCTAAAAAGCCAGAACTATCACACGGGGAGGAGAAAAGTTCCTACATCCTCGGCACCAAACACAGGGTTAACAAAGAAACAAGTAGACAGAAAAGGCTGGATAAATGCATAAATCCTGGTCTACTCAGAAGTGCAAGGAGTTTATGTGCACATTAGCACTGTGCTGAGTGAATTGTTCAGTCATGGTCATTTATTTAACCACATTCCATGCATTGGACTCTGTCGTGGCCACATCTTTCTTATAGCCTATTGCTGTGTATAAAGAATAAGGATAAAAGCATCTCTGACACAGCCTCATGTTACAGAAGTTCTGGATTCCAAGAGTTTGTTAAGATAGACAGGTTAGCAGTCAGATGATGGAGTCAGTCAGTCAAAAGTCATCTTCTATACATACTTGATCAGACTAACATTTGCAACTGTCACTTCCATAGCTAATAGCACAGATCATTCCTGACTCTGTGCTGTGATTGTAATCTCAAATGACAAGCCTTTCCAAAACTGCAACTAACAAGGCTTTCCACACAACAATCAACAAGAAAGCAGCAAGCTATGCCAAAAGTTGACATAACACAAACATTGAAGCTTTCTATTGTACATAGGAATAGAAACGCAGCACTGATATGAGCATTTGTAAATATTGCTATGATTATTTTTCACTTATTTTGTTGATACAAGTGTTTTTATACTAAACTACTTCCAAAAATCAAAATTAGGAATTTTCTAATACAAAAACTGTTAAAAATAAATAACACAGAGAAAAAAATCAATACTAGAAATATTACTGTGACCAGATACACCATCCATATAGAAGATTTGTCAGAATAAGATCCTTTTAATCATCTTACAAAAAAAATTAAGATGCAGGTCCCCATATATGAGGGTTAAATGTTCTATAAAGTGCAAATTGCTGTCAGGAAGGGCAAAAGTAAGTGAGATCCTAATATAAAAGCTGATGGGGCAAGGAAAAAAACAAGAAATTCCTGAGCATGGTTGACTCAGGAATTCTGGGAGTTGAAGTCCACAGGTCGTAAAAGAGCCATAGTTTCCCAACCCTGATCTATTCAAAACTCTTCTTAGCTACAGGTAAAAGCTACTTTTTATGCACAATTGTGAATCCAATCTCTTCCTTCCCCAAGATTGCACACTAGTTTCTAATTGGAACCATCCATGATGAAAGATAGGAGATTCCCAAAGCCAGGGGGCCAAAAAGACACACCATCTTTTTTTCTCCATTTAGATCCACACAGCTCCCAGACATTGGGATAAGCCATCAACACCATCACTTACATATCTTGTATCAATATATACATCAGCATACTGATGGTGACGGATTTCAAACATAGGAATAAATTCCAAATTTTGTGGCTAAATTTTGTTTTATTGCTTGTAAAACTTGCTGTGGTCGTTTATATTGATTATTTCATTATTGCTATTTATTTCTGTCCTTTTGTTTCATATTTTTCTGTTTCTTTTAAGTGGAAAAGACAGATTAACTGATTTAATGTATAGGAAGTCATGATAGTAAATAAATTAACATGTGAATGTAATATAACAACAACAACAACAACAACAACAACAACAACAACAACAACAACAACAATAATAATAATAATAATAATAATAATAATAATAATAATAATAATAATAATAATAATAATAATAATAATAATAAAGTTGGAAGGGACCTTGGAAGTCACCTAGTCCAACCCCCTGCTCAGGCAGGAAACCCTATACCATTTCAGAAAAATGGCTGTCCAATCTCTTCTTAAAGACTTCCAATGTTGGAGCATTCACAGCTTCTGGAGGCAGGTTGTTCCACTGATTAATTGTTCTAACTGTCAGAAAATTTCTCCTTAGTTCTAGGTTGCTTCTCTCTTTGGTTAGTTTCCATCCATTGCTTCTTGTCCTGCCTTCAGGTGCACTCTTTCTAGAGTCTCAACATCTTTTTTACATCATGGTGACCAAAACTGGATGCAGTATTCCAAGTGTGAAGGAATGAAAATGTAGGTAGGAAACGTAGATAATGAAAATGTAGGTAGGGAAGCTAGTTAGGATTAGGGCTGCCCTAATAATTAAAAAGTCCTTCATTACTTTAGCTACACTTAAAAACAAAATATGGAAAGCTAAAGTACCTAAGGAACTGCAAGAGAGTATAAGAAAACATAATATCTTCAAGGCAGAGAACAGTTATATAAATGGAATAAATATGATATGTGGCTCCTGCTACATGTTTCAAACACACCCTTAAATCTCAAAAAAGTTGCCCTGGAGTATTTGACTAACTGAAAATCCCCAAATTATTGGATAATAACAGAATGAACATAAATGAAACTATTTAAAGAATAAAGAGCTTAATTTTTACATTGCTTAATTTTATTTTACTAATATATATTTTAATAGGTTTACAGGGTCTAGCTCATATATTATTTTTATTGTAAAAGTGCGTACTTGGTTGGTATTCCACTATTCCCTTAGAGAGCTGTCTAAGTTTGTAATGTGTCTACTTAGCTTTTTCTTATTTTCTAATTTAATTGATTTTTTTTTATTTCTGTTGCAGTTTTTTAAACTCAATATTGTTGCTATTGTTATAGTGATAAATATAATCTATAAATCAATATTAATCCAAAGTTCACATGGAGTTCGTAGGTTTTTTTATTATTAATGTTATTGGGTTATAGTCTCTGCAGAAAAGATTAGAATGAATATTCTGAAAAGTTTATTTGAAGGAATCAATCGCCATTTCCAAATAATAAAATATCTCTAATAAAATAAATGATTGCCAAGAACTTTAGTTGTTTTAAATCCTTGTGTGTTGAAATTATACAGACTGAACTGAAAGAATACATGACTGAATAATAGCTATTATTTCAGTGAATAGATATCAAAGATTGTCAGGTATTTTATTCAAAGCCCTATTAAAAAGCTATCACTCTTCTCAGTAACAATGGGTGTCACTATCTAAAAAGAGATATTCTAAAGTGCTATTTTCCCCCTTCTTATGATACTATAAGATTTAAATATTATGCAGCCGGGTTGGGTACAAAATCCAATATTCTACATATATTCAGATATTAGGATAAATTATAATCTATAATAAATCCTTTTAATCTATACAATGATATTATCCATAGAGTGCTAGCCATAGACTTGATGCCAACTACTTTTAAATAATATTTAAGAATCGTTTTTGTTAATAGCAATCAACACAATTCCATAAAATAATTCTCTGAAACTGGAATTGTCTTCAGCTGAGAGGATATTATCGCTTTTTGAAGCAATCAAAGTACTATATTCCATTTTTAAAAAAGCAAAGATGAGACTAAAATGAAAACTTTCAAAAATCTCTACAGCACTATAAGGAGAATTAAATGATGATATCTGGCAAATATTTCTAGCATTAAAGGCATCAAGCTGCAGTCATACAGCACTGAAGGAAATATTCCATCTTCTACAATAACTTTAAAGGATTCTTAGAGCAACTCTACAGTATACCCTTAATTGTTTGCTTCTGGTGCATCTCCTGCCTGTTACTTAAACCTATTTCAATTTACGTTATCAATAATTGCTCTGATGCTATAATAATCAAAATAATAGGGAACAAGTTGTTCATTCATTTCTACACTCCTCTGTAAGTCCAGGAAAATGTTATAGCAAGGAAGAATTTTGTGCACCTTCAGAGAAATGAAGTGGTATAGTAATGTACTTATGTTGCAGCTTACAGATGTTTTCAAAAAAAAGAAGAAGGGAAGAATGTCAGGAATTAGAAAAAAACAGAGGAACCATGCTTCGCCCAGACTGGGCAAAAATCAAAATGGTCTTAGTGAGAGATGTAAGGCTGAATAGAATTTCAGTTTCTAGAGTTGAACAATTTAGTATATTGCAATTCTTTAGTGACTTAAGGAGACATCATTGGATCAAATGCAAGATTGGTTTATTTAAAAAAAATCAGCAATAGCCATTCAGTAGAGAACATAGCAGCCCAAGGTGAAATGGTTGTCCAAGGTAGCAACTACCAGCTGGAGAGGAGAAAGTATGACAGGCAGGCTAGCAAAATAGAGCTGGGACTATTAGAATGGAATGAAGCACTGGGACCATCTGATCTGACATCAGAAAGCAGCAGGTTTGAATTTCACCTGTAACTGGAAAGAGCAGAGATCATATACAATGGGAGGAGGATGGCATTATCAGGTCCTGCAGAGGAAGCTGTTGAATGCTCAGAACTAGTGATGGTCCAAGCAGAAAAGGCAGATCTGCCTTTGTAACAAGATTCTAAGAAAACTTGTTTTCCTTCTCTAAAACAAACCTGAGAAAGAAGTACAACTTCTTGAGAAGTTATAATCTCCTACAAAAGCCACCATCTGTTTTACTCACATTCATAAAGCTATCAGAAAAGGCAATGTGCTAAACTCACAAAATGTAGTTAAATGGATTTATTTTATTGCTTTCATATCTTACAACCTAGACCTTGCTCTTTCCAATTTCCCCTCAATCACATATTGAACTGGTCCATCATTTTCCATTACATTCTTTCTGACACTTCCTGAAATAACTACATACTATAAAGAAAATTAGAGAAAGGTAGCCAGGAGTAACTTGCAAAGCCTATACACGAAAGCAGTACAGTTGCCTAATATTAATATGCAAGTTACACAAGCATTTTGAGGAAAGACAGATATCTGCCTGTTGGTTGCTAAAAATAATGGAAATTTGAAGAAAACGTTTTCATCTAAACGGATATTGGGCATGACTAGTCATTTATGTTGATAATTGATAATTTGAACTTGGTTCTACTGCATATTTCCTCCATTTGTGTTTTTCCCATAACTGGATTCCAGAAATTTAAATAGGAGTGGGAAGAAAACAGACAACAGGAAGAAGGGAAGAATGGGAGCAATCATTTCTTCCTCAAGAATTCAAAAAGTACTGTTTTCTGGAAATTTGTATCTAATGGGTGTTGTTTCCTGCAGGGAAATAAATACAGTCACCTAAATCTGTGTCTGGTTTTTATTTCAACAATGATGAAGTAAGCACCAAGACTGATGCCTGAGCTATGGTTACACTTTGAAGATGATGGTTCTTCTCTTTGAGCTTGTTTTCTTGCATTATCCATTCCTGTCTGTTCCTCTGACTTAGCACTAATTATCAATAGGATAACAGAAAATCCACACAATTTAATTTAAGTGTGTGCAAAATTCAGTAGCAATCCACCATTGTCAGCTGGATGGCCATTTATGGATCACCTAGCAAAGGGGAAACCATCTGCCTGTGATTTCTTTGGACTTGAATCAACACAGAGAAGATAATAATTTACATAGAAATATAATACATTTTGTTGGATGGTGACCAAACGATTGTGTGCCTAACCACTTGGCTGCCTAGATGTAAACAAAGTAATGTCAAGGATCCTAGAGTTGTATTTTTATATATATGCTCTTGCTCTGAATAGCCTTTAAGTCTCTTTTCTGACAAACAAATAGAACATAATTATCTGTAATAAGATCTATTTTTGTAGGTATGGATACAATAAGACTGACTCTTCAGCACTACTTGATCTATTAACCACAACCACAAACCACAAGTTGTAGGGTTTAGACAGAAAGTTAAGGATTAACTTCCTCCTTGTTTATCATACTACCTGTTCTTTATCTAAGAAATTGCTAATCTCAGTTTACTTTCTTCTGCCTTTCTTCCCAGCCTCATTGCCCACGTCTTCCATTTGGATGTAGCTAGCTAACTTTTTCCTATCAATAAAATATATTTTCTATAAATAAATCTTCCCTCTTCTTTACTATTATAGTTATTAAGCCTGATCTTATAATGAATATTCAAGTTAGATTCCCAGTTTCAGGAACATTCACAAAAAGCATTGTTCATCCCCCAAGATGTCTTTTTTTCCTGCTAAAGAAGGGTGGGAGAAAAACAGTCTAACAAGCTAATTTTGTGAACTTGAGAAACTCATATCCCAGGAAAGGCAATAGAGTCAAGATATGATCTGAAGTTAAAATTAACAGAAGCAGTATTATAAATCCATAGCCTTAAGAACAGAAAATAATAAAAATCAGGCTTTAGTACCAAGGTCCAGACAAGCAAGATCCCCCTACTCTGTTTCACAAGAAAAGTTATGACCAACATCATTTATATTTATTAATCAGATTTGTATCCCATCATATCACAGGACTCTTGGCAGCTGGCTGATTTCAGCCATAGTTTAGATGCAGAGGCAGCAAAGGTCTGTATGTAAAATGTAGTCAGGTTCTTATTAACCTTTAAGAAATATTGTGTACTCAGGTGAAATTCTGATTTTAGACAATCTAAAAAGAGCTGTATCTTAGTTGTGGTTCTGTTGAATTCCAAGGACTGGTTCTGCCTGCAAGTCCATGATTAGATCTGGAATCTCACACAATAGGCTCATCTAGCCTTCCTTCTCTTTCTTCCTTACATGACGATTTATTCAAATGGATTGTGATACTTCACTACCCTTGTGATAGCATTCAGAAGGGGATGGAGGGTGTTGTCTTCCTTTTGAAGCTTTTGAAGCACACCTTTTCTTTAAGCATTGTAAACACGAGATAGAAGCACCTCTTACCATGTAGACCATTATAGAATCTCTTGCAATTTTGTTCCTGAATGTTACTGATGTGACTTTGCTAATCATCATCATCAGGCTTGTGCTTTTAGCTTTGTGCTTCTCAGAATAATAATATAAACACCCGTGAAAACCTCAAAAAACAAATATATATATATATATATATACACACACAATACTTAAGGCAGGGGTCCCCAACCCCCGGTCCGTGGCATGCCAGAACCATGCCCTCTCTGATTCACGGAAAAACCTGTCTCCGTGGAACTAGTCCATTGATCTAAGGTACTCTTTTTGAAGCCAGATGACCTCAAAATGCAATGCATAAATACAAATATGATAAAAACAGTTTCGCTTAGCTGCTCAGTTCTTCAAGGTTTCATGGACCCCCACAAGCGGGTCTGACCTAGGGTGAATTTTAAATAGGGACAATTTTAAGGATTTTAACAAGACACAGCGACAAATATTTGGTTTTTAATTGGCTTTTAGAGGGGAAATGTTTTATACTGTTTTAACATGCTGTGAGCCGCCCTGAGTCCCATGGGGAGAAGGGCGGCATATAAGTTGTGATAAATAAATAAATAAATAAATGGATACTATACTTTTGAACAATTCAATTCAAACCAATGATAAGAAAATCTAGTCTTGTTTCATTGTTTTATCTTCAGCCTAACACAGACAGCTTTACTACCTAGACCATGGGTCAGCAATGTGGCTCTTTGAGCCTTCTCCTGTGGCTCCCAGCCTCCTCCGCCATTTGCAGAGAGAGAGACAGAGACAGAGACAGAGAGAGGCACTTGCACTTTCCTTCTCTCTCTCTCTCTCTCTCTCTCTCTCTCTCTCTGTCTCTCTCTCTCTCTCTCTCTGTGTGTGTGTGTGTGTGTGTGTGTGTGTGTGTGTGTGTGTGTGTGTATAAAAAAGAGAGTGGCCTCACACTGTTCTCGGATAAACTGAAAAGCTTATTGGGCAGGGCTCCTGCCTTTGCTGTGTCTCGGCAGAAAGCAGGAAGCAGCAGCTCTCTCTCTCTCTCTCTCTCTCTCTCTCTCTCTCTCTCTCTCTCTCTCTCTCTCTCTCGCACACACACACACACACACACACACATACACTGAGTGGGGGAAGAGGACTGGCAGACCAAGGGCAAGAGAGAGCCAGCCCAATAAGAATGTGTTGTCAGCTTGTTGGAGAACAGCGTGAGGCCAGCTGGCCAGGTGAGCAGAAGATCGGAGAGAGGGAGAGAGGGGGGGGAGAAAGGGAGGGAGACAAAGAGAGGGAGAGAGAGAGAGAGAGAAAAAACTCATGCACAACAGCCTCTATTTCTTTTTAATTAAACTCTTCAATCAAGCTCCCCCCCCCTTGTGTGCGCACACAAGTTTTGCAGCTCCCAGTGTTTTCTTTTCTCTGGGAAATGGGTCCAAGTGACTCTTTCAGTGTTTAAGGTTGCCGATCCCTGACCTAGACTATTGGAAATGCTACATCTACTCCATTTGGAAACTCACTGCAGTCTTAAGCTTTGGAAATTGAGTTGCAGAAAAGAAAACTATGATCAGTCCTAACCATGTAGCTTGCCTACATAAACATTTAGCCATAAATTCCCATAGTGAGAAGTTCTCTCACGCTTGAGGAAACATCTAAAGGGCATCAGACTAACATAAGAATGTGATGCCTTGCTTATGCTGGTATTATTATGGCTCTAAAGGTCAATTCCTTATTTCAGATTTCACACTGAGCCTCTCTTCTCCAATCCTTTAAATAATTTCTGAAAGATAAATTGTGTCCTCTGTGTGTGTGTATGTGTATGTGTGTGTGTATATTATATATAATTATATAATTGAAACCATTAAACAAAAATATAAAAATGCAAACTAATATAAAGCAAGAAAAAAGAAAGAAATCAAAAAGCAGAAAAGTGCTAAAATAAGAAAACAGTTGAAGAAAAATAGAAAAGAAAAAAGAAATGAAGAAATGGCTTCCAATATTCTTCACAACAGTTATAAATGAAGATATATTTTAGCATCTCTCTCTAAAATGACATCATATTAGTTTTCTTTCTATAATCTATCCTTTCTAATTGATAACAGTGTTCCAGTATCTCAGGGGTTGCCATAAGGAAGAGGGAATCAAGCTATTCTCCAAAGCACCTGAAGGCAGGACAAGAAGCAATGGATGGAAACTAACCAAAAAGAGAAGCAACCTAAAACTAAGGAGAAATTTTCTGACAGTTAGAACAATTAATCAGTGGAACAGCCTGCCTCCAGAAGCTATGAATGCTCCAACACTGGAAGTTTTTAAGAAGAGACTGGACAGCCATTTGTCTAAAATGGTATAGAGTTTCCTGCCTGACCAGGGGGTTGGATTAGATGGCCTCCAAAGTCCCTTCCAACTTTATTTATTATTATTATTATTATTATTATTATTATTATTATTATTATTATTATTATTATTAGTAATAGTAGTAGTAGTAGTATTAGTATTATTGTTGTTGTTGTTGTTGCCAGATGTTCAGACTGGATTTGGCATTTTTGTCTACCTATTGAGTCCTTACCAAGGACCTGGAATAGGCAGATGTGGATGTTTGATGGTATTACAGATATCGTCGCAGGATGGAAGTAGTTCCTAGTAAGGCCACCTTTTGCAATTGACTAATAGCGAATTTGTCAATGCCAATGGTGTTCAAGTGGTGCTCCAGTTGTTTTGGGATTGCACCCAAGGCACCTATTACTATTGGTATTACCCTTGCTTGCCTTTGCCACAGTCTTTCTATTTCTATTTGTAGGTCTTTGTATTTTGTTATCTTCTCCAGTTCTTTCTCGTCTATTCTGCTGTCTCCAGGCACTGCCATGTCCACTATCCAGACTTTTTTGTCTTTCTTATCGACAATTGTTAAGTCTGGGATGTTATGTTGCAGGTGCTTGTCTGTTTGAATTCTGAAGTCCCAGAGCAGTTTAATTTTATCATTTTCTATGACTTTCTCTATTTTATGATCCCACCAGTTCTTGCTTACAGGCAGATGATATTTCTTGCAGATCTTCCAATGCCCCATTGTTGCTACTTTGTCATGCTGCTGCTTGTAGTCAGTCTGTGCAATCTTCTTGCAGCAGCTTACCAGGTAGTCCACTATTTCTTCGGTTTCTTTGCCTAGGCGGTACTTACTGTCTGTTGTTGTCTTCTCAATTTTGACTTTGTATGCATTTGTCCTTAAGGCTTGGTCTTGTGCAGCCAGAATTAGTCTCTCGGTCTCTTTCTTCAATTTTCCTACTCTTAGCCATTGCCAGATCTTGTTATTATCTGCTTTCCCAGGTATTTTTTTGATGTACTGGCCATGTAGTGCTTTGCCTTCCCATGCCTCTATTCTGTTCTTCATTTGGTCTTTCTTGTAGGCCAGTTTTGTCTCTCCAGTAGTCAGTAAGCCTTCCTGATATACTAATTTCAGTGCATATTCATCATTGTCCTTCAGATATTCTTCCAAAGCCATTTTTTCTTCTTCAACCATCTGATGTATTTGCACCATTCCACGCCCACCTATTTGCCTTGGTAGAGTCTGTCAATGTCACTGCGTGGATGAAGGGCATGATTCATTGTCATTATTTTTCTGGTCTTCCTATCCATTGCTTTTAGTTCTGCTTGAGTACAGTCCTCTATTCTAGCTGTGTATCTAATGACTGGAATTGCCCAGGTGTTGATTGCCCTCATGGTATTTCCTCCATTGAGTTTGGATTTTAAGATCTTCTTCACTCTCTTGATGTATTCACCTCTAACCTTTTTCTTGACTTCAATGTGCTTGATGTTATCAGCTTGAAGGATACCTAAGTATTTGTAGTAATCTTCCTCATCCAGATTCTTAATGTTATTTTTGTGGGGTATTGTGATTCCTTCAGTTTTCACTATTTTTCCTTGTTTGATAGTAAGTGTGGCACATTTGTCCAAGCCAAACTCCATTGCAATATCTTGGCTATATATATGGACAGTGTTGAGCAGCGATTCTATTTCAAATTATGTTTCCCATACAACTTCAGATCATCCATGTGGGATAGTCTGGCAGATGTTTTTGATGTTTGATAGCCATGTCCTGAGTTATTCAGTATTGTTGACAGAGGAAACAGTGCAATAACAAATAGTAGTGGTGATAATGAATCTCCTTGAAATATTCCTCTCTTGATATTAACCTCTCCCAGTCTCTCACCATTGACCTGCAACTGTGTCTTCCATTTGCCATCAATCTTTGCACAAATTTCCTGATGTTTCTACTGACTCCTGTTATTTCTAGGCACTTGATTATCCAGTCATGGGGCAGAGAGTCAAATGCCTGTTTGTAGTCAATCCATGCCACATTCAGGTTGGTCTTCCTTTTCTTGCAGTTTTCCAAGATCATTTTGTCTATTAGGAGTTGATCTTTTGTTCCTCTGCTATTGGGGCGGTTTCCTTTCTGCTCAGGTGGAAAGAGATTGTTTTCAACTAGATGCTGTTGTACTGCATCAGCTACCACACCAGTTAGCAATTTGAAAGTTGTTGGTAAGCAGGTAATTGGTCTGTAGTTGCCTGGTGTCGCCCCTTTTGCTGGATTTTTCATTATTAGGTAGGTTTTCCCAGTTGTTAGCCACTTTTCAATTTCTCCTCCTTGTAGTATATTGTTGAACTGCTTGGCAATGAGTGGATGTATAACAGTTAGATGTTTCAACCAAAACCCATGCACTTCATCTTCACCTTTTTGATCTTCCTTGCTCTTTTTTCTACCATTTTTGTTGTTATTACTAGTTCTTTCATTTCAACTTCTGTTTTTTGCATCCACCTCTTTTAACCAAGCCGCATCCTTGTTGTATTTCTTTGGGTTATCCCATATCTGCTTCCAGAATTGCACTGTTTCTTCCTTGTCAGGTACTGGCTGATTCATTGCAGTTTCTCCATTGATGGATTGGTAGAAACGTTTCTGGTTAGATTAAAATTGGAGGTTCTGTCTATAATTTGCAATTTGAGCTTTGTATCTACTGATTTTCCTGGCTATATTATTATTATTATTATTATTATTATTATTATTATTATTATTATTATTATTATTATTATTATTATTATTATTATTATTATTAATAAATCACAAGTTCCTTTTTCTCTCATGTTTACTCAAGGCCTAAGAGACTTCCAGTCACCAATAATATAGACAATGTCTTTTCTTTAATCAAAGAAATCAGTTTATCTATTTCAGCAAGATCTGTCAATTTCATCAACCATCCCTCTGTAATGAGCTGTATGGTACCTTTCCATCTCTGTGCATATAATAATCTTGCCACAGTAATCTTATATTGAAATAATTGAATATTTTGGAATAATTGATATAATACTTTTTCCTAACTATTTATCTATTAGTTCTAAAAAGGAAAAAATCTGGTTTTAATTGAATATTGATCTTTTGAATTCTTTGTATCAACTTCTGTATTTGAATCCCAATTTCTTTCAGCTTTTTCATATATCCACCAAGTATGATAAAATGTCCCCTCATGTTGTTCACATTTCCAACCTATATTATTTTTATAACTCTCTATGGATGGAATAAAGGAATAACAAAACAGACAAATCCTCCTTCTCTGACCACTATTTTACATCTCGTTCTCAGCTCCGCCTTTCAATCAACATTAATTTTGATTTCCGATTCTCAGAAGGAATACCTACTATTTCCTATAGTTGGGATATTCTATAAGATTGAATGCTTAGGGTGTTATAAGGTGGTGTTGGAGATCACTCTCATTCAGCCAAGAACATAGAAGAGGAGAAATGAAGGCAAAATTAGATGGGCAACACTCCAAAGTTTCTCACATTTCTCAAGCACCTCTTCAGAGACAAGTGGTAACATGAGAGGGAAAATTGCCTTTCAAACTGCAGGGGGGAAAAACAAGACTTGATCAGCAAAAGGAAGTTCGTGATTTCCTCGTTTTTCTCCTTTTTAAAAATTGGGCAATTTTAAATCATGAGTTCTCATCACGTATTAGTTAATTTAAGAAGACCATCTACCCTGAGCCATCTGCAAATATAGTTACTTTTTGCAAGAATGGTAGGCCTGCAGAGGTCTGTGGCTTTGGCCTAGCTCTTATGTGAGAATCTTCTTCCCTCCTTGTCTCTCTCTGTCTCTTTGTTTGCAAACGCACAACTAGTGTGTTGCCTCTGACAATGAATGGGACATCGAGTCTTGTACACAGGCATGTACACAGCTCAGAGAAAATATTGCCCACTTCTGATAAGGTTCCATGTACTGAGACCCCAGCTAATTTCTTTGTTCTGTAAGGTCCCAGTCCCTTACTTAAACTTGCAATATCATATCAATCTAATCAGATAACCCAAGCGGAGACTTCTTGATCAAGCAGCACTTTATTTGATCAAATTAAGCAGCTGGGTGGTCAACGATCTGGAACGCTGGCAGAGTTACATCCAGAAGTGCCACGCATTAGAAAATTGGTAGCATTGCTTTATAAACTTTGTTAGCCAATGAAAATCAGACAACAGAGCCATTACATCATAAGAAAGACATCAATCATTCCTGTACACTCCCTATTCCCTCCTTCAGTATATCCCATCCATGTACATGTTTCCCACACTTGCATGAAATTTCTCTGGTGCAAAAGCTGATTACAAAAAGCAAGAAAGCAACAATTAGACTAAACAATTTCCCTTTCTTCCAGAACCCTTCAGTTCTTCTTCCCCTTCTTTATGTATTCCTTGTTCCTTCCCTGTGTTATTCCTTTTTTGACCAGCCCAGGAGTTTACCAGCTTTCATTAAACATTTCCATTCATGAATTACATTGGAGAAAAGATTCCCTTGATCCTCCTACCTGTTCATGTTATTGTCCAGTGTCACTCCTTCCTTAAAAAAAAAACTCCTAGGACAGTTATTGTATTTATTTATTAAATTGTTTTGCCACCCATCTTCAGAGACATCTAGTCTGTTATAGTAGGGGTCCCCAACCCCTGCGCCATGGACCAATAGGAACCGGGTTGCACAGCTGGAGGTGAGTGGCAGGCGAGCGAGGGAAACTGAAACCATCCCACTCCCTGATCCAGGGAAAAATTGTCTTCCATGAAACCAATCCCTGGTGCCAAAAAGGTTGGGGACTGCTGTGCTATAGAGCCTCACTCAGAAGCCTGCCAAGACAAAATCATCAGATGGTTGAGAATATCAATATTTGAGTCAGTGCTTCATCAGTGAAATGACCAATCAAACTTTCATCTGATATAATAGTAATAGTAATATCAATTCCTAATAGATATAAACCCAGATTGTGGCCAAAAATGCTTTTATGGGTCTCAGCGTAAAAGTATTTTATAGGAAAGAAATAGCAGGCAAAGGGACGTGGTTAACCTATTGAGGATTATTATAATAAGAACATAGAGAATATAAGATGAAATCAAGAGAACAATTGTCTGCAGAGGGGTTTAGTTTTCAATGGATTTCATATTCACAGTTAAAAGAAAAATTAAAAGTAGATAACCAGAGATTTGGAATTGAGTAACAGAAAGAGAATTTGGAGTTGTGGTTATGTTATTGCTACACTGAGCTGGCTTTAAAATAGTCCAGGTTGTTTTGAATTTTCCCCTTTTTCTCTCATGTGTCTATTCCCTGCACAGCTCTGCACTTGTCCCCAGTTATAGCCAGGTGGCACCAAAGAATCTTAATTTGAGCCTTTGGGGCACTGAAGTATGTTACTCCTCCACTATTGCCATTGTGGAGGAAGCCTATCCTACACAGCTACATGATGAGCCTCCTTTCATATTTTGGTTCTTGCCGCTACTTGGATAGCAAATTCAAGTCAAGGACCTCTGTAAATAGGATTATTGTTATTAATAAATACTCCTTTATTTCCATTTTATGCTTTTAAGTGTGATATAAATTACTGGTGGTAGTAATAATAGTCCTGTGTGATACCTTCAATATGGCAATTTGCAAACTGCAGGTTGGAAGGCAGGGGATTAATTGGCAACCTTTATCTTCAGTCACAAAGCAGATGTGACTAGGCAAGTGCTTTCCTCCCAACGCAAAAAGTTCACCGGAAGAAAATAACTGCATTTCAAGGGACTGAAAAACAGCTGGAAAATTTGGCTGCCTATAGCGAGCAGGTGGTTATGTGAGAGTAACAGGGTACTTTATAGTTCAGAACAACGAATCAGACAAAATGCAAAGGGATCTTTCAGTGATTTTGTCTGTTACAAATAATTGCACAATAAAAGATGAAAATAGGAATCAATCTATTTGGAAATTAGTAAATAAAGAAGATTCTTTGATAGAATGAATATTTTGATTCTTGCTGCATGCAAGTAGGGCTAAGGTTTTGTGGAGAATATGTTTCCAAATGCAGGGATGCGTTCAACATTACTTTGGGAGGTAGAAGTGCATTTGCCTGAATCTTCTTTCAGCCCCAAACACAACAGGGAACTCTTCCTAGTAAGCATCAGAAACCAGCTTTACAGTGTTGTATATCAAGAAGCCCCTCCATTCAAAACTGTTAAAAAATGTTGTGTTATAAAAAGGCATAATACCACTTAAAACAAAGACAATTCACCAATCCATGCTTATTTCCAAGATGGAAACGCCCTACTCCAACCCATCCACGTGCAAGGTGTAACCCAACTCACTTTTCACATTTACCCATTCCCTGTAGACTTCACATCTATTCCCTTCATCCTGGCCATTAAAATGGTGTCTAGTCCATGGAGTATTAAGCAAGGAAATTACCTCTACATGTGTCAATCTCCTCAGGTCAAGAATCAGCAATACATCTGAATCTCTTGACCTCACTCAGGTTAATGAGACTGAAATCTCTGAGAAACATTATATGGTAAGGCTAAGTAAGAACACTACTGAAAACTGGAATAGAAGTACACTGAAAACTTTATTATCATCTGTCCATCTGAGAGTACAACTCCCTCTATATCAGGGGCGTCAAACTGGAGGCTCACGGCCCTGATGCGTCATGCACAGGCCACACCCACCCTGGCTCCGCAAAGGCAAAAAACATTACGATACGTCACGTGACGTGATCATGTTTGACACCCGTGCTTTATATCTATAGTAGTTTAAACTTGTTGCTTTCCTTATCCCCCACCTTTCCACATTTCAAAGGACTCTGCCTTGTACTTCTAATCCCCGGAAGCTGAGAAATTGATTGTTGACATAATTGACATCTCTGCCCTTAGAACTACTGCCTTTCAGCTTCTCTCTTGCAATAGGAAAGCACTTTAAAGCCTCTTTTCTGTGTGCCTTCTTAGGAAACTACCTTAGAATAATAGTAATGTTGGAGTTCACAGTTACAAAGGATTTAGATAAGAAGTGTTTTCCCCATACCTTCCTAAGAAATTCATGCATGCAAATTACAGCACACCACTTAGTTATCATTCTTCTTGCACATGCATTATGACTTTAAGTATTGGCCATATTGTAAGAAACTAGCATTCAGACTCCATGGCTTGTGTGTGTGTGTGTGTGTGTGTGTGTGTGTGTGTGTGTGTGTGTGTGTGTGTGTAAAATCACTGTGCCCTACAATGCGAGAGCAGTCAGAATGTTATAGTAATTATATAAATTCATTACAAATTTATCATGGCCTCAGGCACATTTACATGAACTTTAATTTGCTATTCATCCTCCCCCCCCCCCCGGTCTAAGAAAATGCCTTGTTTTTAGAACCACACTGTTAAGACAAATAATTGTAACAAAATGCATTAAATGCCAAAGATGCCTAAGGCATTTTACAAAATAGTAGCAAACTAGTGGAGCCTTGTTCAGAAATGTAGGTTCTTTCATAAGTGGTGGTAACTTTGCAGGACAAAAGAGTTTTTTTAAAAAAACTAAAAAATCTTATTGTACAATTGTGTATAATATACACTGGATGCCCAGATACTAAAAGACTGTGAGGCCGTATTTATGTCTCTTTTAAACTTTTATCCTCAGAATTTCTAGAAGGTGTCTTTTTTCTATCTTAATTTAACTTAATTTTCTCTAATTAGACTTCAGTATAACCTTGATTCTTTCTCTGAACTTGTCAATGTTTTTCTCAGCTCAATCACCGAGTTCTTCATTTAACCTCTCCTCTCACTCTTTTATTACCTTACACTTTTAACCTTTTCTTTACTGTTTGACTGCTTCACAGCTTAAATCTTAGACTTATTACTTTATTATCTTCTCTCTCTCTTCCTCCCCCTCCCTCTTTCCCCAGAATCACTGTTACTTCTCTTGGCTTCTGAGAGCAATTGCTGTCAATAGAGAATAATTCTTTTTCTCTTCCTGCTAATGGGACATCATTCCCCTCTTTCATTCTTCCCTGTATGAATGGGGAAATCTCTTTTGACCATTCCCTTCTTCCTATCCCAGTCTTGTGGATTTCCTCCAGCATCACTATGTTAAGATTGAACAGCCCTCTCTCAACAGAGGGAAAGGCATACAACTCCATCTATCTTCTGTTTACAACATAGCATAAATAAACCTCCAAGTGGCCTTAATGACTCTCAGAAAGAATGCTAGTGACCAGATGACTGCAAGGAATATAAATCGTTCCATTCTCTACCGTTCACTCAGAACTGAAGAAGCTTCTTGGATGAGAAGTGAAACATCTTCAAGGAAAACAAAGAAAGTCCATTTGCCTTTTTAAAAACTGTGACCTGGATTACTGAAAATCTGCAAATCTTTCTTTTCAGAATTTCTTCTGTGCCTTGAGGTACTTTGTAACTTCTCCTTTTTCTCTTTTATTTTGTTTTTCTTTTCTTCTCTTTCTCCAGCAATCAGCAACAATCATTTAACACTCTCATAAGCAACAATCTCTTCTGTACCTCCCAGCTGTTTTTTTTTTAATACCACCAGTTCTGTCTCAGAAAGGTATGAATCTATTTGCTGTGAGACCTGCACTTCTGATGGGTGACACTTGCAGGTGGCTAATAACCATGGTGAGACGTAGGCAGAAATACATTTGCATAGCAGGAATTTATAATATAGTTAAACAGGTACTGAAGAAAAATACATGAAACTAATAATACAATAGGCTTACAGAAGGCACGCTAAGCCTGTAAGTCCCTGAATCTTTTGCATTCTTTATTCTAAAGATTTAACTGTCCAAATCCAACATTCTTTGTTATTTGGACGTGCAGTAGGGCCGTGTCAATTTAACACCCCAGATTAAACAAGATCTCAAAATCCTTTTATTAGCATTAACCTGTTTTACTCTGATTCCTAGCTTTCATTTTCATGGGTGAAGACATCCTTTCCTTCCTTGTATTTTCTTATATTGTTCCCCCCCCCACTAAAAATATGTGCTTACTTGTACTCCCCCCCAAAAAAACCAACAACAAACAAACAAACCAAGAATAGCCCCTGATAGAATGTCTGTTGAGGCCAAAGCCTGATTCTTTTGTGGACTTCCTGTATCTCATTAGGTTCACTGAATAGTCGGTTCTCTATTCAAGATACTCATTTTAGGTTCAATAGTAGCAGAGATGGAAAATGAAAGGCATTGTGTTGCTTTAATATTGCCAAACTACAAGGCCAGCAACTTCAGTTACTTAGTCCACCTGGAAGGATGGTGGAAGTTGCAAGGTAGCAATATCTGGGGTGGGGGGGACACAAATTATCTAGATCTGCCCTAGGCAATGGTGTCAATATGATCTTGCAGCCATGCCATTTCTTTTTAGAATATGTTTTGATTGTTTTTCCTTTTCTTGATATGAGAATTACTAGTACCAATGAGAATCCTGTTTTACAACTTTCCATTTAACAAACAAAAGGATTTGGCTCCAACTGTTTAATAGCAGCCAAGCCTCAGTTCAGTCTAACTTAATGTTCTCTTATCACAAGTGCCAAAATTCCAGCCAACTTTCAACATTTCACCTTTGGGCCTTTCTGGAATTGTTATACAGTGCCTGGCTCAAACACTAAGCCAAAATGTTATTTGCTTCTTTGTGCATGTTGTGAATCAAAGTTGAGGTGCCAAACCACCTTGAGAAATCTGGTCCCGCTGTCTCTAAAACAACATTATAATGGTCTGTCTATTTTTCTTTCCATATTTCACTAACATTTGAATTTTCTCCTGGCAGATCATTTCCAAAGTCTTTCCTTGCACAGTGCCTTCTTCTGTACTATATTTGATCAGTCTTACGATACTATGTTTTACTATTTTGAACTATTAAAAGTAATAAACTATCCCATGAGCTAAAGGGTGGTAGGCTAAAACAAATTGTCACTTTTGTAAGACTTGTTTATTGAAAATAAAATCTTTATCCTTTCACTAATGTATTCTGCATTTTTCTCTTTAACAATTTTATAGGTATTTCCCATGTTGAAGCACAGCTCATAATTCAGTTATGTGAGAACAATACTTCTGTATAACAAATCTCTGATTCCCCCAAATTATTGCACATTTTGATATGTAAGCATCTCTCTCTCTCTCTCTCTCTCTCTCTCTCTCTCTCTGTGTGTGTGTGTGTGTGTGTGTGTGTGTGTGTGTGTGTGTGTGTGTGTAAAATGCAGTAGGGCTGAAGGGTTTCTGTTAAGTCCTGGGAATAATGGCGCTTGAGACGAAACATCTCCAACAAGTCTTTATTGTTTGCTCCATTCTACGAACAACCAGAGCAGAGGCACGCAGGCCTCTATTTATACCCTCTGATCCCCGGGCAAGTTCAACCAATCATGAGGCGGGCTTTTCCCGCCTTGCGCATGCGCACAAGGCTGGCGCCGCTCAGTCTGGTCCCGGGCAGCTTCTGCAAATGCCCGGGACTCTTGCAACGTCCCGAGCCTGCATCTTGCAGGCTCAGGACACAACACCCCTTCCCCCTGGATGAAATAAGATTGCGCCCACATGGACGCCATCCTATAGATGGTAATATAATTAATAATAAAATAAAGTTACACAATGTATAAGGTGTGGGACTGTTCTTTGAACCGGATCTAGTGACCCCCCGACCTTGTTTCGTTAAATACAACCAGCCAGTGCATTCAGGTCAACTATTGCTATGTACCTGCTCACCTTACATAATCGGCTAGGTATTTGGGAGGGCCTCTTACCCTGAGCGACCTTCTCAGACCTGGAGAGTTTGTATGGTTATCCCCGTTGCTGCTTGCTCTAGGTGAAGTGCCCTGTGAATGACCAGTGACTTCAGCTTGGCTTTCCAGCCCGTCTCCTGTAATTGAGCAGTCCGGGCCCTGTTGGTCACTAAACCTGGTTGATCTACCCTCAATGGAGTTGTCTAACCCCTGTGAGTTCATTCCCGTGTTTCCTGAAGGAGTGTGGGATTCCTGGCTCGTTTCTGTAGTGCTAGGGACAAGGGATGCTTCCCTGTTAGCCCTGATGCATGAGGACATCCTCATCTGAGCCCTTTCAGCAAGGGACGTGTTCCCCCTTTGTATTGCATGCTCTCTTGCATGTTGTGAGTTGTGAGTATGCTCCCCGGTATTCTCCGTGTCTGGAGTATTGCTTGCTATGGGTGGATAATTAGTCTGCCACCGGTGGGACTCCCAGGCTGGAGTGTGTGTGGGAGTGTCTATGTACTCCCTTTCCCACGAACTGCTACCTGAAGCACCTGTGGAAGTTGGGTGTTGAGTACCCGTTTCCCTTTCCCCAGCCAACGTAGGCTGTTGATGTTGAATCCCAGAATGCATTTCCCATTCCTCCTCCCCCCCCAGAGGAGACTGAGAAGGAACCATAGGCGCATCCCGCCTCACACATAATTGATCGATGTGGCGGCGAAGCATGCAGCCGTCTGGCAGGGACACCTCGTAGGACAGAGGCCCCGAGACTTTGCAGACCACAGCCGGTACCCAAAGGTGGCCAGGCCCGTAATTCCTGGCCCAGACAGGATCACCTTCACGTAGGACCCGTGGTGGGTGTGGCTGAGACACCTGTGCAGCTACACGCTCCGGATGCAGCCTGTCCAATTTAGTCACGAGCCGACGACCCCAGCGGAGTTCGGCTGGGCACTTACCCGTGGCAGTGCACGGAGTAGTACGATGTGCCAAGAGAAAATCAGCCAACCTGTGATGCCAGTTGCCGTAAGTCAGCTTCTTGAGGGCGTCCTTGGTGACACGAACCATCCGTTCAGCCAGAC
>NW_015386482.1:729739-734826 GCF_001527695.2 Protobothrops mucrosquamatus
GACTTTCTTCCAGCAGCTTGGTAAAGCTTATCCACCTCTTCTTCAGGATCTTCGTCCGACTCCTCGCGCACGTCTTCCTTGTGAATAGTGGCGGTCTCAGGAGCGTTTCTCTTGGGCCACATGTTCTTGACCGCCCCGCCGGCAGCTTCTTCAGCCGAAACCTCTCGCAGAGCATCTTGGAAGGAAACATCTTCCCTGGTGAACAGTCTCTGCTGCAATTCTGAGTTTCTCAGCCCGCATACAAAACGATCGCGAAGTCTTTCTTCTAAGTCCTTGAAGTCGCACGGTTTAGCTGCTCTTCTCAAGGCCACGACATAGTCTTTTGCTGATTCCCCAACTCGCTGATCTCTCTGTTGAAACGTGTGCCTCCAAGCCATGACTGATTGCTTAGGCTGGAAGTGTTCCTTTAAGGTTTTCTTGAGGTCGGAGTACGATACCGTTTCCAGCGAGTCTGGGGAGATTAAGCTCTCGGCGATCTCAAAGGCGTCTTGCCCACAAACGCACAACAATGTGGCAGCCTTTAAGCCTTCCTCTCGAATCTGGTTTATGCGAAAATACGTCTCGACTCTTGCCACGTAAGAGTCCCACCTCTCTGGTTGAGAGACGTCAAATTCTTCTAAACGCCCAACTTTACCCATGATCGATGATCAAGTTTCCTTCTTCTTCGGTCGCACGCACCCTCCAGCGATTTCGTACTGGCAGGATAACGCTGACTTCCACGCCGTTTCTTTCCCGGACTTCTTGGGTGAGTCTTCTAGCTTTACTTAGCTGTTGAGACTGTATCCCACCTTCGTCGCCAGTGTTAAGTCCTGGGAATAATGGCGCTTGAGACGAAACATCTCCAACAAGTCTTTATTGTTTGCTCCATTCTACGAACAACCAGAGCAGAGGCACGCAGGCCTCTATTTATACCCTCTGATCCCCGGGCAAGTTCAACCAATCATGAGGTGGGCTTTTCCCACCTTGCGCATGCGCACAAGGCTGGCGCCGCTCAGTCTGGTCCCAGGCAGCTTCTGCAAATGCCCGGGACTCTTGCAACGTCCCGAGCCTGCATCTTGCAGGCTCAGGACACAACAGTTTCAATTTCAGAAAAGGTGCTTGGAAATACTAAGAAGCAAAAAAAAAATCAGCTCATTTTGATTCATTAAATAGCTACATCAGTTGTAAGGTTCAGTACAAATCAAGAGACAACTTCCTAAGCACACATGAGTTTATAAATAATAGAGCTGCTTTTGAATTGTTAGTATAGCACAACATCTAGACTATGCTAGACTGTTTCTCGACCTTAGCAAAGTTGCTAAGACTGAGAGAGAGTGGGCAAGATCCCAATTTCCTCCTGCTCTTCTCTTCTTCTGAGTATCATTACTGTAACTTTCCCCTCCATTTTAACATCTAACTTAGGCATCAAACTTAACTAATCTTCCTGTCTCCTATTTTGTCCTAACAACATCTACATTAGGCGGGTTGGGTTGAGAAGGAGTGATTGGTTCAGTCACCCAGCAGCTTTCATGACCAAGACAGATCTAGAACTCACCGTCTCCTGGTTTCTAAACTAGCCCCATTGCCACTACACCGAATTAGCTCTCATACTCAAATTTATATGATATACAAAAATATACTTAACTTCAGAGGATTCATTATATTATGAAGAAAAAAGAGATTCTATTTCATTGTCATAGAAAGTAATGTTATATTTTAAAAATTCTGCACCTTTGTCTTTTTACTTGTAGAATGACTGTTTTCTTTCTAGAATTACACTTTATTGGCAACCATAATTCTTGTGTTCTACTGCAGTTTCCACAGAATGAGCTCACTGAGCAAATAGGCAAGAAGAGCAACCAGGACTTTGCTTGGGGATCTCATTTAAGGGAAGGGAATAGACAGTGGATATAGGGCAGAAACTGTTGGCTGATTGCCCAATGCATGTAATAGGAACACTGCTTCCTACTGAGCTAGTTTTCAAGCCTGCAATGAGCACTGCAAGTCAAGTCAGAGATATCTAAGGCAAAAAACATGTTCTCTTATTTCCTCTGGGACACCAGCAGCCAGAATAGGTGATCAGGTGTTTTGTGTGGGTGTTTTACTAAGAAGGGGACTCCAAGTTTTTGTCTCCCATTCCAGCATTCTGTTCATCTGGTGAACTTCTTATGATCTGTAAAAAAATGTATCATGTTATTTTATTTTTCTTCTGTAAAGATGACATACTGCAAGGTCAGGCTAATTGCCACCCTGCAGATAAGGTGAAGGGACTAACAGTGAATCTGTTCACTTTCTAGCTTAACTAGGAAAAAGAGTTACAGTGAAACATATTTTGATTGGCTATCAGGAATAATTTCTTAGAGTAAGAACTGTTTAACAATGGAAGAGACACCTCAGGAAACAGTGAACTCTGTTTCAACAAAGTATTTATAGTATTTAAAAAGAAGCTGTATAGCCATCTATTCTGAATGCTGTGATGGTGAATTTCTGCACTGGAACTAGATACTCCACAGTCCTTATATTCTATAACTGTATGTGCAATTCTTCCCCCATGGTGCTACTAGGCAGCACATATTGATACGACAATCACATAGGTTGACCAAAACTATGGAAACAGGGCTTTGTTATTATCACATTTCAGTTCCATATAGAAATTCTTGACCCTGAAGAATTAATGGATTAAGGTTTTTCTGCAAGCACTACAATATTTAATCTTTCTTCTCTCTTGTGTATTAAAAGGCTCATTGTGACTCTAAGCTTGCAAGTTGTTAGTGCTTCTCTTGGGAATAGCTAAGTCATTTGGAGCAATTTTCCTTTTATAAAGAAATCTTTAAAATTTTCATTACAGAATGTAGACCAAGGGAAATGGGAGAATTTAAAAGTCAAGTTCAAAGCCACAAGACAGAAATTAAAAGAAAAGGGTAGATATATAATTGAATCAAAGACCGATATCGCATCAATTGTTGGAAATCTATTGAACTCCAGGATCTTTTGAATCCAACTGATTTGTTTGCAATACAACATAATCTTATCAACCTCTAAATGTGATCAGAGTAGGGTGAGATTAGATGATTTACAATATATTTAAAACTATGTCAATCCTTTTCAGTAGCAATAATTGAGTCTATTTAAAATGAAACTACTGCAACTTTCCCTTTTTTATCCTTCTCAAAAACATATTCTCTCTCTCTCTCTCTCACACACACACACACACACACACACACTGACACACACACACACACACACACAGAAACAGACATAGGCATATATCTAGCTTTGATCCCAGTACAAATCACTGAAATAGACTTTTTTCCTCAAAATTTTTTGTGCTGCTCCCATTGATTTTTATCATCCTTTAAAATGTTTCCATAAAATATTTCTTCCTTATAAGAAGTTGATACTTCTTGTTTCAATGCTGGCTCCAGAAAAGCCTGATCATGGGAGCAAATTTCATTGAATGCTATGAGATTTTCTTCAGAGCAAACCTGTTTAGGATTTTCTGTGAATTGTTTGGAAAGTTTGTGTGATCTTAAACTTAATGCTTGTATCAATCTCCAGTTCTTTTAGAGAAGATATTTGTCTTCTTTTGACCTAGATTGGTATAATTATTCAACTCAAGACAGATGTAATAGCCTGATGAATGGAAAGATGATCATTTGTTGCAAGAGTCTTTCACTCTCTAGATATATTCAGGCTATAATCCTTAAAATTACCAGCCAGCATATCTTCATTTGAAGATTCCAATTAGGAAAGTCTATGTTAAAATAATTCATAAATTTCCAGCCTTGTGACAATTTCCTTGATTGCTGCCTTCTCTTAAGTCCAATAAAACTGGCAAGGTAGAAAGAAATCTTGTAAGACTAATACCTTTTTCTTTCTATGAATATGTATATAGTGGGAGTACAGTTTGTACATTCCTGGTTTAAGAGAAGACATAGGAAGCAAAACTGTACAATTCAGATTCAAAGTCAAAAAAGTATTTCAGTGTACGCAACAGTGCATTAAATCACATATATCTTTTTCCCAGTATCACAAAATCCCCAGAAAAGGTGCACTGCTCTAAATTCTAAATAATTATGAACAAATGCTACATTCATGCCCCCAGTTGCTCTGAAGCAACTTTTTTATCTGTGAATCCCAGGCCCTGTTTAGCCCAGTAGTAAGCAAGGTATGACTCAAATTAAAATAAGCAACTGTCCTGTAAGTTTAGACTAATGTCTGAAAAAAATTAAAGGTGTCTCAGCAGTTTATATTCAACTGTTTACTGATTCCTTTTGCTTGGAGTATCATGCATTTTACTAAAAAATTGAAACATATTCTCTTTAGTCATCTTGCATAATCTGTCTAAACCATAATGCTTTTGAACCACTAAATTGCCATCCTCAATCTGCTATCATTTAGACTTAAAATCAGAGGAAGAGAGAAAAGACTGGGAAGTTTAATTAAGAAAATTATGATGAACTCCTGCCTCTGGTATAGCACAAGAGTGCCACCTAAAGCATCTGATAAATGATAGGCCTATGTGGATGGAATTCAACTTTTGTTTCCACAAATTGGGGTTCTTCAATCTACTGTCATTTTTTTCAAAATCACAGTGCTTGAAAACCGAACTATACTTTGTAGTTCCACCAAGGTTCATAAGGAACATCACTAGATAATTTTTGATTTGATGGCTGGATCTAGACATCATGGATGAGACATTGTTCTCGATTTAGCAAAGTAATAATCAGGTTAAAGAGGTTAACATTTACTTCTCCCCACATTCTATAAAACTGAAGATAAAAGAAAAGGGTGTTCTGTCCCCGTTCCGACCCACACACCCAAACAGCCAGCCGAGGGTTTAAAGACTTCTCCAGACACCACTTCACCAATAAGAAACTTGGCAGCAGCTCCGTAGCTGCCTGCCAAGACCTTTTACTCCAAACACCCAGAAACAAAAACAATACACACCGTTTAAAACCACAGCACACTACTTTGCCAGAGATTCAGCTTTTGTCCGTCACAGAGGTCCAAATGGCCACCACCACCCTTTTATAGCCTGTGGGGTGTGGTCCAGTGACTCAGCTTAATCTCTGGCACGTCTCTTTTTCTGCTGCGCACGCTTATCA
>NW_015386482.1:734926-818586 GCF_001527695.2 Protobothrops mucrosquamatus
CTGGCCAATCTGAGAAACACCGGGCTCCTGGCCAATCTCTGAACCACCTGGCTCCTGGTCAATCTCTTCTCCGTCGGAAGACACCTGAGGCATTGCCAAAGAGGAGGGTCCTGGAGAGGGAGGCCTAGCCATCTCCTCTCCTTCATGTTCGGAGCCTTCTTCCTCCGATAAGAGGGGCTCACAAGACGGAGCCACAACAAAGGGAGAAATGAACTGGAAGAGCTGTTGATGAACATTCAGGCAGAAGGTTCTGATGATCTTCCAGTCGTCCCTGGTTCTGAGACCCTCCAATCATTTCCTCTGCAACGAACATGTTAAAACTCTAAAACTTTAACTACTGACTGGAAATTTCAATGTGAAACTACTGTTTTTTTTATACTGTATTTCTCTTTAATAAAATCCTATTTGTAGGTAGAAATTTAAGTATCATTTGGTTTAAAAGGCATTTCTCATTAAAAACCACCCCCCAAGAAAACTTCACAATCCCTTGTGTTTTAAGATTGGCACAAGATTTGTTAAATTCTGCACTTGTTGACTTATAGCAAAGTATTTTTCATTCTATTTTCTAGAGCTGGGCTGGAAGGAGAAACTCTGGGTAGAAAGACTAACACCTCTGTAGCCAAGGCAGACAAATGTCAGAAGGTTCAGTCTGGCTGGTAGCAGCCTATCATAACAATCTTTTATTTGGAAGAAGAGGCTTGGCAGGGAGGTTTTAAATTATTCCCTTCCCAATTTATAACAGAGATGCACAAAAAAATAATGGTCACTGCACCTTTGCCAAATGCATGTATTGTTTATATTTCAAGCTTAGTTATGTTCTGGTAGAACATTTACTGTATAATAATATGGCTGCCTCAGGCACCTTCTGTAATTAAGCTAAACTGCCAAATTCACTTGTTATCCATAGTACCAAACCTGCTTATTTGCATTTAGAACTACAAAGTTATTTACAGATCTTTTTACTCGGCCATGTAGGAATAAACATAGCTCTCAGTTTCTATTTCAGCTGTCTTCTAATTGAGCTGTCATGCATTTTCCAAAATTCTAAGTCTTTTTAGATAACTTTATTAGATTTAATAATTAAGATAAGAGAAAGAAAACAATAAAGAAAGGGAGAACAAAGCTAAAAATGCAGAAAGGCAGAAAAAGAAATATAAAGAAATGATTTCTGGTTTTCTTTTATAAAAGTGATAAATTTAAATTGCCATCTTACACCAAGGCATGGGTGTCTAACCTTTTGGCTTGCCTGGTCTGGATTAAGTGTAGAGGTATTGTCCTGGACTACATATAAAATATATAATGTAGTTTTATAATATAAAATCACATAATATTAAACATTTATGATCTTGTGGGACCACATTACTAACTGTCCAGGGTCTCATGCGACCCCCATGCCACAGCCTGGTCACACCTGCTCTAATTACTTTTTTTCTATTATCTATTATTTTTCTAGTAGTCAACCCCATATATCATAATTGAATCTTTTTCTTTTCCACAATTTCATCTTCTATGTCTTCTCTAGTCAGGCAAATTTTCAAGTACTGAAATACTGTACAAACTTGCAAAACCTTTGAAAACATCAGGATGTTCACCATACAGACAGTGCTGACACTTTGGTTCCATCTTCATATCTTTAAAAACCCTTTTAAAAAAACATAATTAGCTAAAAAAAACCAGGATGTAATACTGAAATATGGATGGAAATGCTGATGGATTTTGAGTGGTATTCTCTTAGAGTTAGACTCATCTGACTTATGAGATAGCATAAGAGCTGGAATCTCTCATTTTGTCACTCTTGGAATAATAATCTTCACCCAATTAGATCTCTATCAAAACATGTGAATTTCCTGGTCTTCAAAATAGGAATGCTGTAGTTCTTTTGTTTTGTAACATAAGAAATGCTGTAAGTTTGTCAAAGATGCAGAGATTATGCCTATTGATTTCCACTTTTTAAAAGTGGTTTTTTGGTTTTTATATCTTTTTTTAACTGTTTCCAAACAGCTCTTTCAAGCAAGAGCTTGTAATGGATTTGCTTTTTGATGTTTGCAATTGAATGATTCTGATGCAGGAGTATTTGTAGGATATTGATGGCATTTATGTCGTGCTGTGTCCTCCTTTCTCTTGTTAAAATGAATAAAGAAGAAATGACATAGCCAAATGCTCAGTCCAAGATGTAATTGTAAAATGCACTAGTGACAAAACCTAAGATAAATCCTTTTCATTTTATAGGTAAAGAAAAAGAGAAGAGGGCAGGAAGGAGAAAGAAACAGATAAAAGGCTAATAGTCTGGTACAGTGGTGTGCAACCTTTTTCAAGGGCATGATTGTACCTATCTGTGAGAAATTGTGGGGTGGCTTGGAAAGCAGAAGCAAGTCAATTGACAGATACATCACAAATGGCAATTATACCCAGCTGGGGAGACATCTGGGGAACAGCATCTCCTAGACAACAGTCTTGAAGCTCCCTATTCTTCTACAACATAGACCATTGGCTTCATGTCTTGGATTTAGGCTGTGACCACTGACCCACAAGGAAGTCCATTGACAGCGAAACAACTAGCTATACCAGTAGCAGGTATATAGACAAATCAGTAATCTGAAATAATACACAGGTCATGTAACTATCCTTTCCATTTCATTGGGAATAAGAATAGTACTTATCCACTTCTTGGAAGGCTAAATAGTTACACAGAAATGATAAAGCAAAGTAAATGATACAGTGACTTTACAATGAGAATATAACATTTGATAACACTATGGGATGATTTCACAATGGCTTGCTTAAGTACTTTTACACTGCAGTCTGATAACAGGATTCTATTCCCTCCTTTGCCACTATTGGTACTGCCATAAATCATAAAAATGTATTTTTATAATGCTCATATACTGGCTCTCTTCATATAGATTGCTCTATTGTAGAGAAGACATTGAACCTATAGATCATGGGTGTCAAACTGCCGGCCCACAGGCTGTATGCCTCATGGTGAAACCGTGCCCACCCCATTGCTGGCAATGGAAAAAAAGTTGTGATACATTGCGACACATCATCTGACGTTGTGAGTTTGACACCCCTGCTATAGATGATGATGATGGTGGTGGTGGTCGTGGTGGTGGTGGTCGTGATGATGATGATGATGATGATGATGATAATGATGTCTAGATGAGTGGACATCAACTCCCAGAAGCTGCCTAGAGGATTCTGGGAGTTGAAGTCCACACATCTTAAAGTTGTTCATGCTGAAAAAGACTGATCTACAGAATACTATTTATCCTTCTGCAGACAGGGGAAAGTTAGGCAAATACAAGCCAAAAAAGAAATCAGAATTTATCAGCAGGATCTTTGTCAGGGCTTGTCAATTTAAACAATGACTAAATGCAATATTTTCTAAAAGCATCATAATTTAGTGATCAATTGAGACCGTGGTAAGGATGAGACTCAGGGGTAGATAAAATATTAAAAGCCTAAGCTTTTTGGCCACTATGGTTTCCATACAGCTAGGAATGAAGGAAAGACATGTGTATCTATTTCCTTTTTGAGGGGGAAAAAATCATGCACTTGCTAATTACACAAATAAATTCATATCTAGTTTGTCCCAAAGAATGCAGTACAGCAGGGGTACAACAATCATTTTACATAAAAAAACTTAAGAAAATTAGAAGTGTTTAAATAGGAAATATGTTAGTATGGGACCCCATTCCCCTCAACAGGGGAAAAAAAAACCTCTAAAAGCAATTATCTTCTACTAATTTGTTTCTATTGTCATAAGGGAAAACAACTTTTTAGCTGTACAGTTTTAGAACAAAGTAAAAAGAGAGAGTAGTACTCAACCACATATGGTGCACAATTACAAGCCATAGAGGAGAGCTGAAGTCTTAATGTAACTATCTTTTTCCAATAAAATGTAGACACGTTTTATTATGTGCAACTATAGACCATCATAGACTAAGACACAGAGCCATAATAAAAAGTAAGAACTTAAACAATCTGTATAAAATCACTATGTGATTTCTTAACAGCCAACAGAATGTGTTGCAAAGTAAGAAGCATAAGGAGGTTTATCACATAATAGAAATATGATCATGCAAAGATTAACTAGTGCAGGATTTATCCAAAAATATACATACCCACTCCAATACTAGTGTTCCCAGGTATCTTCTCCCTGTATATTCTGAAGAATCTTCTAGAAGAGTCTTCTTCAACCTAGTTCTATCAAGGTGGTTAGAATTGATGGGCCAATTATTGATGAGTCTTAGACTTTAGGAATCTGTGGGTAAATTAGTCTCTGAAAATAATCTTTCACCAATACTTTTTAGTCTATTAAAGGGAAAAAAAACCACATAACATCAATAAAGGAATAGCCCACAGTATCCTCATCAAATGCCCAATTTGTTTTAATAAAGAAATATTACCTTCTGTTCGAATAGACAACTTGGAGGTGTCAGAACTATGCAGTCATGAGCCAAGTTAACTTACCATGATTTAAGGAAGAGGGCATCATCCCTTCTCTTCAGTTCAATAAGAAGATTGGCCCTGATAAGTCTTCTTTATCTCAACTCTGCAAATTTCTGCCCTAAGTAGATTTAAACAAGTATCCTTAGGCCAAAGATGTTTAAGAATTCAATTTCCTATCTTGCTTTAAAACAAATTAACAAGCAAGCAACCAAAAGACTTGAGGAGTTTTGAGATGGGCTTCTCACTGTTTCCAGACTTATATGAAAACATTCCAAATGTTTGAAAGAAAGTTGAAACCTGGACATCAGGAAAATAAGTAGATTGGAAAGGCTTTGATTAGACTTGATGTAAGGGGTATTACCAAATAAACTGTTAGGACTAGTTGTAAACAGTGCTTTTTTTCTAAAAAAAAAAAAAAAAAAAAAGGTGCCGGAACTCACACACGTCATACAACCCGCCTTGCCTACCCTACAAGGTTCCATCCAAAAAAGGTGCCAGAACTCCATTCTGGGCGTTCTATGAGAAAAAAAGCTCTGGTTGTAAATAGTTATCCCCCCCCCCATCCAGCCTCTATCTGACAGGTACTACATACTATGGCTACAATAAGCAAAAGCCCAATATCCATAGTCAATTTAGATTGTCAGTCACAGTTTATAATAAAATATTTAGGATAAGTAATTTTCTATGCTCCATTAATTATTACAGAATCCTAGACTGCTATAATGGTGAAATGTATTCCCCATCACAAATGTAGCCTAATAAACTATTGTGTGATTCATTCCCATTTAAATTTAAACATTGTTAACTTAGATACCAAATTCATCAGTGCAATTTGTACATGTTTCAAGCAATCAAGACAGACAATCATTAGTGAGAATGCTGAAAAGGCTTCATAGGACTGCAATTTTGGAATTGATGGATATAGAAAGAACTTTCTAAAATGGGATGTCACAAATAATCATTTATACTAAATTGTATTGCTGCAAAATATATTAATGGATCCAAACAGTTTGTATCCCTGGAAATCCACCACCAATAAGAACAGAATGGAGATTTTGAACTCTAAAAAAATTAATTGTGCACTTCTCCCAATTATATCAGATCCCTGGGCATTTTTTTTTTAAAAAAATAGTGTTATAACATAGTCTGAGCACTTCCATTTTTAAAGACAAAAATGAAATTATTAACAAAAGAAAAACAGCAATAGAATATTTCTGCTTTTGTAGGTCAGCATGATTTCAATTCTATCAAACTATATAAAACGTGGCAATGTAGATAGAATTATCTATTTCGGTTGCAAAAATGCAATCACTATGGGACAGCAAAGAGATACAGACATCGCTAACCCTCTGCTGCCATCTAATAACCATCTGACATTTTGCAGCCCAGTTATACCTTTAATATAGGACAATTCATATAACTGATTCTGCTACCTGCCTGATATTCCAAACTAAAACATATGCATTAAATTCAATGAAGTGTGTAATCACTTAAAAACTTTTGATTCAGTTCAACAAGAGAGCCCAATTAAATGGACCAGGACATTTTTAAAAACAGTACCTAATAACATTGATGATGAAGGATATGATTTTCCCTTTTTATCAAAACTTTTCTTAGTCTCCTCTCCTTGCACTCTTGTGTTGCTGTATGTAATCTTATCCACTGAGCTCCCCAACTGTCTGGAGCAGACTTAGGATAGGTGCACAGGAGCAGACCAAATTAAGTTTGCCAGCATTATCTATTGTCTTCCTTGACACTGAATCAAGCCAAATACCAAGTACCACCTTTGAAAGGATATTTTCTAATCTTGCTCCACAATTAAAGGGAGGTGCATCTTTTCTATAATGACAAATACCTAGGTAACAGGAGTAGATTGTTTTACAGTGCTCAGTTAATAATGCATAACTTTGCTGAATGCTATGAAAGGAGTAAACCATGCATATAATTTATGCAGCTGAACTGCAGCTTTAGGATTGAAAGCCTGGAGAATTAAAGAATTGAATACTTTGCCTGATATGTTTTAAAACTGTTCTTATTCTTTTGGTCAGCTCAGCTATTAATAAGACCATTAGGCAGTTACTCCAGAAAGATAATAATTGGGTAATATGGAATGAAGATTAGGAGATTGCTGGCTATTTGACTTCTTATTTTATACATTTCCTAACAGTCAGAAGATGAGGAGTTTATGGAATTTTCTGGTACTAGTTTGGGAGACTATCCCTGTTCATTCTGAAAAAAAGGGAGATGTTACAAAGCTATCATCAACTATACTCAACCCTGCAGCCTTAAAGATGGGAATCGTCATAGCCGGATACATGCCAAGCACTTTATACATTAATTCCACACTGCATTGTAAATCTAGGGAATATACCGGACTTTGAGGGAGTCTTAATCCCTGCCCAACTAAGAAGTATGTGGGTAACAGTGAACTATGTCCATACAATCACATTCTCTACTACTTCACATATCATTTGCAATGTGGGGATAGTAAAACTGGATAACTATGATGTTTTCTTCCCATGCAAAAAACATTTTAGAATTGCTTGAAATTAAAACAAATATTTTTAAAGTAATTTAACATTTCACTACACAGTGAAAATTATTCTGAATCTCTCAGCACGAATGAAGTTAATTGATGATATAAAATGCTACCAAATAGTGCAACAATAATTTCCCAGATTTCTCCACTGTTTCCTATAAATATCTAAAAGTTTGCCACTCCTTAGAAAAACATATCATCAAAGTAAAGAGGAGGCCCAACATGTAAATATATGTACAGCCTAGTTAGTAGTTTCTTATAGTCCAAGTTGAAATGTATAGCGCTTCATAACAGTATACGCAAATGTCAGGTGATATCAGAAAATACATTTCCTCCAACCAATCTTACTGTATATAAGCATTAACATTTCCTTGACATCTGCTTCATTGTCCAAAGAAATGCTCTAAATCTCTCTGAGGTTATCTAGGTTATTAAACCATATAGCAACTTGGCTTCTATGAGCTGGGTTGAGCTGAGTGCTAGTGACTGTCCAAAGTAAACATAAAAGATAATACAATAGAAATCTCAATTACAAGCAGGCATCAGTTATGGTAGTGGAAAGCAATCATATCACTTTTTCTTTAAAATTATTTTCTTAAAACCAAGAACAAATTTGTGTTCTATGAATATGAACTTTGTGTTCTGATTTAACAGAGTGATAGTTAAATGTGCAGCATGACATTTCAGTTGTGTATATGGCAACAAAGACTATTATTTATTAATATGTAAATTTAATCTATTCCTGTTCCTATGATTAAATGACATAGATTGCTTCAACCCAACAGTAGTTCTAGCTAACAAATGGGAGCAGACCTGGTTGATGGGACTTGTAGAAATTCTCAAAAAATGACAGAAATGAGGTTGTTTTGAATAATTTAGCTGAATTAGAATGGCATAGGTTCTGGAGATGAAGACAAAGCATCAGGTAAAGGTATTAGCAGTGTTTCTCTCTCTGATAATTTTTAAGTTTGTATCTGAGAAATGGTGATCTGTATCAGTTACCGTCACACTTCCCAGCAATCCCAGCCAGTATGTCCATTGATGAGAGATAATGGAAATTGTTTTTCTGCAATACATGAAGCAATGTGTACTACATTTCTTTATATTTTCCTTCTTTTTGTCTTTCAGAGGAACAGTTGCCACACAGTTTTAGTCTCAATAACCTTTTTAAGATGCAACAAAGCTTTGCGGCCCCCAACCTTTTGGGCACCAGGGACCGGTTCCATGGAGAAAGATTTTTCCACAGACAGGAGGGGGCATGGTTTTGCATGCTGCCTACATCCCGCAGATGGGGCTTCACTTGTTTGCACAGCCCAGTTGCTGGCATGCCGCAGACTGGTGCCAGTCCACAAACGGGGGGGGGGGGTGTTGGGGACCCCTGCTCTAAAGTTTTTATGTTGTTCTTCTGCAATGAACAAGTAACCAGATCTTGCTCCATGAGAAGGTCAGCAGAATGCCCTTCCACAGAGAGTATTCACTCCAGCAAGAGTCCCATTTTTATTTGTGATTCAAATAGGTTATATATCATATCTTGTCTTCTCTTTCCTTCAAAGAATGATTCATTCATTGTTCTAAAGACTATGAGAGAATTGTTTTGTTTTGCTTTTGTCTGAGAGGAAACAGATGTGATGGGCAGTGTATACATTTAATTAATAACTAAAGCCCCTTTTTTTGTTCAATCCGTTATTTCTCTGGAGTTCGAAACCAGCCCTGCAAGGCAGGGATATCAAAGGTTGTAAACCATATAGGCCAGTGATGGCCCCTGCTCCACCCCCTGCCCCCCTTGGCCCCCATCCCCTGCCCCGCCTGCCCACAGGACCACTCACCGCCTCCAGGGCCCACCACAGATCACCCAGGCAGCCCAGCAGTGCTATGGCGGCCACACCCTCTGCCCACGCCCTGCAGCATCAACTGCATGATGGGGTGTGAGGGCAGAGTCTTGTCTACACTGCCTGGCTGCCATGTCCTTGGCTGTGCTGCTCTGTGTGGGCCATGCTCAAGGGCAACTCTCCTTCAGGGGGGCTGCTAGAGAGGAGGGGTTGCGAGGGGAGGCAAGGCTTGGGCAATGGCACATGTGCCCACAGAGAGGGCTCCGAGTGCCACCTCTGGCATCCGTGCCATAGGTTCGCCACCAGTGATATAGGCCAACAATTGAACATACTTGACTTTTCTAATAATCCTCCATCTATTCTGGAAGCATGCTGCTCACTGCTGATCAGGAAATGGCTGACCTACAACTAAGCTTTGTTTGTCAATGCAATGAGATAATCTTCTCACACAATATAAATTAAGCAATTATACTGTGCTACAACCTATTCACTTTTATGTGCATATCTAAACGATTATTGCTTTTCTCTGCATAATGGTTTTTGCTACATGGGATGCCTCATTTATTTATTTTCTTGGCGAGCATTCTTGTCTGTGGAGAAATAGGGAAAGGGGGAGGAAGCTTTAGGCAGTTATTATTGTCACCAATGTAATTTTCACAAAGGAAAGCTTATGAAGCTGGGGGAAAAACAGACTTATATGAATACAAAACTAAAATAGTGGAGAATTCCCCCCTCCCCCTTATTCATTTCCCTGGGAAGGGGGGAGGGGAAAATGAGAAAAGAATATGCCAATGAAATATAATTTTAAACAGCAGATAATATCAAACGAAAGAAATCCATGTTAGCATGGGACAACAAAAAACACATCTTACAGTCACTGGCAAGGAAATTAAATGAGACAATTTAATGAAGCATAAAATATTGTTGGGGAAAATGGATCTTTCATAAATAAAAGTTACATTTTTCAATATTAAAAAAGAGAAAATAGATTAAAATGTGTGATACTGAAATTTTTCAATACATTTTACCACTTCAGCAGAGATCCAAACTGTTCGTAAATTTATTTACTCGTATAAATTATGTGTGTTTCTAAATTGTAACTTAACAATAATGGATGGGAAATAGGCAATTATGGAGAGACAAATTAGAGCTGGCCACCAAGGAGCCTTCTAAAATAACCTCACTATTGCAAACAGAGAAATTTATTTTTTATTTACATGGCCATGTTTACACAGGGTAGCTTAAAAAAATGACTAGACACATGCAAAGAAAAGCTTCATGAAGATAAAGCTTTGTGAAATTCTGCATTACAAATGTCATGGGGCTTAATTTCCTCAGTGCCACCTTCTAGAAATAACAGATACAGGTGGACCCACCACAAAAACTGCTGCAACCACAGCTAGTTTTGTTAACTTTCCCAGAACAAGACCATGGTCAATAATTTCAATAAATAGTATAGTATGAAGAAGATGTCCCATAGCACCAAAGCAATTTCAGTGCTTAAACCAGGCCTAAACTGTGCTTGAAATGGAATTAGAACATTGCTTTTACCTGAGAACATTTGGACCTGAATAGTCACTTACTCATGCACTTTACTTGGGAAGGGAATGCTAGGCAGAGGACTACAATTGTTTATATTTTCTGGATTATTTTCTTTTCCAAAAGTGGATTCACTGTTGGTTCCTTTATTGAGGCTGAAAACCGCTCCTTTAGATAACTGAAGGAGTGACTGAATAATTGCATTTTTATATTATTGTAAAGTATGTTGGTTCTGCAACCTAGAACTAAGGAGAAATTTCCTAACAGTGAGAACAATTAACCAGTGGAACAGCTTGCATTCAGAAGTTGTGGGTATTTTAAGAAGTTGGTATAGGGTCTCCTGCTTATGCAGAACATTGGACTAGAAGCCCAAGGTCCCTTCCAACTCTGCTATATGACATATATGATTTGTGTCTTGAGTATGTGTGTGTGAGCATACATACATATAGATAAAGAAACATATACATAAAATAAAATAAAATTTACCTCTGCACATTTAGGAAAGCAAAATGCACGTATAAGCAATCACACAGTCATAACAGCAAGGTTTAAAACTTTTAAAAAACTGTTTTTTGCTGTCCTGTTAGATTCTAGTATTTTTAAAGCTCCTTTTCAGCACAGTAAGAACTACTTTTATTTTATTTTAAAAACAAATAAATTAATACATTAACGGTGCATCACTTCTGCAGTTACTAGGGTATTAACTCAGGACTGAAGAAATGATGAAATGATCCATCAGTCAAATTACAAAGAAAAAGAAAAGAAAAGAAAAGAAAAGAAAAAGGCCAGTAAGTAGTATAGAGAAAGCATACTAATTTTAAAAACTAGTAGGTTTCAACCTAGCAATGTTCTATACACAAGACAAGTGCTATACCATTGTGGCATTACAGAACTATATTTCGGACCAGGTTTTGAAGACAGTTTTTGCTGGATTTTGAGGATGTCTGGTCGCGGGAAAGGCGGGAAAGGCTTGGGCAAAGGGGAAGCGAAAAGACACCGGAAGGTGCTTCGCGATAACATCCAAGGCATTACCAAGCCGGCTATCCACCGCTTGGCTCGCCGCGGAGGCGTGAAGCGAATTTCTGGATTGATCTACGAAGAAACCCGTGGAGTCTTGAAGGTCTTCCTGGAGATGCGGTGACTTACACATTAGAGATTTATGGCACCCATTAAGTCAGTCAAGGGGGCATTCCTGTCTCTTTGAAGTAGTCAATTAATGTGCAGAGATTAGCCCAGAAAAATGTCATGTGCTGCAAGCAGAACAGTCAGTATTGCTAGAGGAAACCAAAGCAGAGAAAAGATAGTTCAAAATCACAGCAGGAAAACACCCCAAGAGGTTGCTCATTTTGCAATGAGTTCAGGGCAATATCATCCATTCCTGCCACCCAAAAAAACATCACCGGTCCATACCAACAATGGGACAAGCTGGCTAGGCAGAAAAACTCTCACTCGTGAGAAATACATCCTAGGTTCCATAGATTTGATTTGACTTCCTTGGCTTTATAAAGAAAATCCATGTTCAAGACTACATGTTACCAAGTTACCCCTTGTCTTTCAAAAGTGGCACAAAAATGATTTCTAGGCTTTGGGGGAGAAGATTCAAAGCATTTCCTTTTTGTTTTGTTCAAGCTGGGCTGAAGGCAGAAATTCTGAGTTAAAATTGCTAAGGGCTACAATTCGACATACTAGCAGAGGTCAGGAGTTCAAGCTGACTGATGACAAGCTATTATAATTATTTTTTTATGTGGGGCCATTGGTGGAATGTCTGCCAGCAAGATTTTTAAATTATCCCTCTCCTAGTTTGTAATATAGGACTTCTAACATGACAAATAAGGCTATTGGCATTCTATGGCTATCAACCCTGCTTTTGTTTTAGACTTGCTTTATTTCCTTCACTGTGGTTCTTCCGTGGGAGTGGAGATAAGCAACTGAAATAAGACAGAACATGAGAGGGTACAATGGTGAAGGAGAAAAATTATTCCTTATTTCTATCACCACCTTAGAATAGGATTGATAATGAGCCTTTACTGGTATCTGATCAAACTTGAGATGAATTTTCCTTAATCTGCGTTCTAGCTATCTCCTAATTTACTTCACTTACCTTCCATGGGAAGTATATCAATAGTATCAATGAGCTTTATACAGTGGGAGAGGACTATCAAAAGAGAATTATCCAGCAAAGAAGCAACAAGGACATTGACAGAATTATCCATCTTACTATCTGGAAATTACTTCAGCAGACTCCATTAAGGTCTGGGGACAGATCAAAATACTGGGAGACAAAGTAAGTGTTCCAAGTCCAAACCTCAGTAAGTCATATGCCCATAATAAAATCTTCCATTTTCAGGACATTATTGTCCTGCCCAATTCAATAAAGAAACACACACACACACACACACACAAACCTAGATCCAGAATGTTGTGGCAGGACAATCAGGATAAACACATAGTTGTGATGATTTTTAAGCTGCTTCTACATAGATACTGAAATCAATGTGCCAGAATTCTGGAGAACCTTAGCACAAGATCTATCACAGTAGGAAAAGCTTCTCGGCAATAGGAAGAATGGTACATGAACAGAATATTCAGGTGGTCCAAATATCTAACAGATACAAATACTCTCAGGTGGCTCCAAAATAGGCAGGAATCCTGGAGAAGAAAGAACATTCTTAAAGATCACAGTCACTTCCTCTTCCTGATTTGTTTTTGTTTGATCTAGTACTATCCTGAATCCCCATGGAGGCTCAGCTGTGTGAAACTCCCAGGTCTCCAACTGTAAGCTATATAAATCATGCCACTCCTCTCACCCATAATCAAAATCTACCGCCCCGCCCCCCAAAAAACATCCATTATTCATTTATTGGACTGTAACAAGGAAGAGGCCACAAGGTAGGCCAGGATAATGTAGTACAATAAGATGGAGAAAATTCTCAAGCACGTGAATTAAAATGAGAACAAAGAAGCCTCACCCTCACCCCCGCTCCTGCCAATATAAATCAAATAGTATTAGCAGTGTGTATGCCCAATAAACAAAACGTGTAACATCTCCTTCAGGATTTATCCCTATAAAAGTTGGGTCACCACTTCTTTCAGTTAATCCTTTTGCAGACTTCTAGGGTCAGGTAATGCCAATACCCAGGTGAGTGAGGCTCTTCTCAAAAAACCATAGATGGAGATTGCTCTCCTGCAGACATTTGGCAATTTTTGAGCTAGATCCTGAGCCAGCAGGACTACTTGAAAATAAAAGAAGGAATATCAGATCCTTCATACTTTCTCGTTTCCATTTCAAATCCACCAAGTGTGATGGGAGTTTGTTTGTTGTCTCAGTCCTGACTAGAAACATTTACTCAGGAGTTCTTGCCTTTGTAAATGCCTTGGCTGAATGATTGTGACATCTATATGAAACTTTCCATGACACGCAGATATGCAAAGCAAATAAACAAGCAACAAATACATTTAGGATGCACATGAGGCATATCTACTAATTTTATAATATAAAAAGGAACATCAAGCTAAGTGACTAGGCTGAGTGTTATCTTCAAGCACATTTCATGGCAGTTTTCCAGAATATCCATTTTTCCTCTCCCACTTGGTCGCCAAAGCCTGGGAAGTTAATTGTATGACTTCTGCATGACTTACAATGAAATTCTGCTGTGTTGAGAAAGGTTGTCAGAGATAAGAAGCAAGCAAACAAGATGCCAATCAAAGTCTTCAGCTACTTAATCAAAAAGCAACATATTTCATCTAATCCTTCTAACTGTTTCATGAAACGTTTCTGGAGCTATAAAGTAGGCCCGGCTTGAAAGATCAAAAAAGAAGGGTGGAGTAACTCATTATATTATTTCTTAAAGATAGTTCTGGCTAAGACTATGTAGAGATTAAAGCTTTAAAGCTGTTCCATTCCACTGCCTGAGCTTTGAAAATGCCATTGAAGAAAGAGTTTTCTTGAAATGTCCAGCAAAATAATATTACTTTAAGAGGGGTTAGAAAATTAATATTATAGTTCTTTTTGGAAGTTATGTATACACAAAACATAAAATTTTAAAAGCCTCAAACTTGCTTATATTTACCTAATTGGTAGAAATCAATTTGTTTGTATCGATGAGATTATATCAAAGTGGATTTCAGAGTTTTTTTTCTCTCTCTATCTCTGCCTGGATAGTATTGGAAATCTATCAAGTGCACATTTCCTCTACGTTGAATATTTACAATTTAAAAAATGTTCATCTTCCTTAACAGTAGATCAAAACCCAACAGTTCCAAAAGAAAACCAATTCATTAAATCAAATTCATTAAACTTGATGCAAACATCAGGTGGTCTGATTCCTTGACTCTGTGCACCGGATCCTAGTTGATTTCAGACAGAAATCAGGAACAGATGGCAACTGGAAAAACTCTGATGCTGGGTTTTTGTTTTTGTTTTGTTTTTATTTATTTCTTAGGAAATTGCTAAATATGTAGAAGCTATAAAACATTTGTACCCTGGATCATGATGATTCCATGAACAAAACTGAATTATTTTTATTTTTCTCTTACTGCAATTCCATAAGTGAATTGTATTTGTGTATGCAACAAAAATATGTATTGATTCTGTGACATAGAGATATATAAGCTCTATAACTAAGAGCTTTGGGGAAATTTAATATCTTTCCAAAACTAATAGTAGACCAGTAATATTTCAATGTTTCAATTTCTGTGCTTGGTAGCATAATTACATGGCACACCCATTAAGGGTATGCAGAGTTAAGTGTATGCACTTCATTGTATACCTGCCTGAGACCCTTAAATCCTCTGATAGCCATTACTGGCAATAAGCTAAATTAACTCACTATTCTGACTCAGTATTCAGCAGCTTTCTATGTTCTAAAAGTTCTTTTCCTTTGCTTTGTTTATAGGAGGGATGAATAATTTTTTAAATAGTTAAACAACTATGAAACAAAAGGTAGGAATACAAATAAAAACCAGGGTTTAAGAAACAAATAAAACAAATATATTAAGTAAATTATAATTATTAGTGCAATTATATAAAAACAAGTTTTTAACAAAATCTGTTTAAACAAATTTAACTTTTGACCACATGGAACTATATTGTTCAGTCTTTTCTTAACAGCAAAAAACTGGTTCAAAGGCTGAAATACGACATAGTTCATCAAGCCTTTTGACATCTGCTAAATGAGTGTCTTTCCAGGAACACAGGACAATCATTTTAGCAATAATGCAAGCACAGACTAGTATAAAGTTCTTCATAGATAATACATCCAAAATTCCACATTAATACCTTTCAAGAATCTGGTTCATCACAATAAGCAAATTCAACCAAATTCAACCAAAATAAAGCAACCTCAGAACATAAACAAGGCAGATACCATACATTCAAATGTACGGTACTACATTTCCAACTTAGAAGATAAATGGTCAGCCCTTCCCAAGAATGCATGTGAGGTGCTTATAGGGAACTTATACTTTTTTTAAAAAGTAGATGAGATCCAAGACCTGGAAAACATTTCAATTCAACTTTATTTAATCACAAGTTATTAATTAAAATGCAAAATTAATTCTGGAAATTGCACCATAATGACAGGATCCAGAGTCGGGGCACAATATTTGAGTTTTACAAAACACTTTATTTCCTAATTTCTGACATTTTCACATTCCTATTATTACCTGTGTAATTTTTCACATACCCATCATGTTAAAAAGTACAAGAAAGTGATAATATTTGATGAGACTCTAGGATTTCAGGAGTTTGGGTTGCATGTCTTGGTTCATCATATTTTGAAATATGTTTATGGCTTCAGAGCTCTGAAAAATGGATTGTTGTTGTTTTAAGTCATTCTTGTCTACTTTTCAATTAGTTGCAAGGTTATCTTTGAGGATGGCATCCACTCCTCTTCTTTGTCATGTGATATACAATATATTTAGCTTGGGTACAGTGATGAGCATTGTAACTTCTGGATTTTGGCATATTTACCATAAATTCATTATATTCAGCTTGGTCATCCAAAAGGCCATCTATCCAATGTAGATAAACCAGTTGCATAGGCTATTGCATGCAAAGTTATACATTGCCTTAGACACGATTTAATTTAAAGCATAGTAAAAATTGTGTTCATTAAGATTATGCTTATGAGCAAGTGGAAAGAATAAGATGATGACTGCATTCATAGATACAGTATGGCAGTGACAATAACTGGATTCCTACAAGAGATGGAATGAAAAGTGAGCTGAGAGCCAAGGCTTCTCAAGCCAGCTTGGCAATTTCAAGTAACATCAAGCTAAATGAGCAACTGTTCATTTTCAAGGCCAACCAAGCACCAAACAAATGGCTTTTCTGTTTGCAGCCTTTAGTTGCTCAACTCCCGACATAAACCAACCTTTAGCCAGTTTAAGAACTCCATTCCAGATTTCAACCTCTTTTACTGCTTTGGTTATGATGATGGCCTGATGTTCTGCCCATGCTGTATTTTCGAGGCCCTGATGGCCATTTCTTTACCCATCATGGGTCAGTTTAAAAAACTACTATTTTATCTAAAACAGAAGGGGAAACTGGCAGAACTTGTATCACTTTCATATGTTATTGTTTCTTAAGGGCAAGCCCATAGTTTCACTAATTCATGAGTTGACTTGTTAAATACATCACTCTAGAGATGAAGGGCCAATGACTGAATGGAAAGGGTGCTCCTACTACAGTGCATGGTAGTCAGCTGGAGTGGAAGAAGCAGAAAGTGAAGGGTATCTTCCCAATCAGCTGTAGGCGGGGAAGGGGAGAAAGAGATGAAGAGTGTTATCTTGCATTCCTGCCCTTGAGAAATGGTTGATGGTGGATATCCTCTCCCTTGGTCAAGCTGGTTATTATGGAAGAAATAATGACATGTTTGAACCACTATGGGTATAAGAGGAATTAGCAGTGAACTCAATGGTATGGCTTCTTTCTGATCCTAGATAACAATTCTTATCTGGCCAAACAATATTTCTGAGATTTCAACTAAGACCTGATCATTATAATTGCCTGCTAACTGTCCCATCGCAATGTAAAGAGAGACATGGCTCCATCAAACAAGTAGCCAATGCCTTGCTCCAAAGTTAAAATCAAATGGTTACCGAAAGGACCAGCTAGCCCAAGTGATGAACCATACAGCTCTCAACAAGATGGAGAAAATCAACTCCCACAGGAAGGTCCAGGCTGACTCTGTTGCTCCTCAAACACTGTCTATGCCAGATATATAATAGGAATCCAAGCAGATATATAATCCAGGAATCCAAGCAGATATATAATCCAGATATATAATAGGAATCCAATCAATGTGAACTTTATATCCCTCTGGGACCAGAGCATTTCCCATTGATCAGGCCATAGGATTTGTAATGAGCCTAATATCTGAAGGATCTGTAAAGAGTAGAATTCAAGCCAGCCCAGATAAAGAGAGTTACTTTAATTTTGTGACATGCCTGATAGGCATCAGACAAGCATATGACTGACTGATTCATCAACTTTGACAAAGATAACACTTTTGTGTGGTATGTGAAAGTTTAGATTGCTAGTAAGGACATGGGCTGAAAAGAAAAATGCTTAATTGGCTAGTTCAAAGAGGGAATATTAGATGAAAATGGAAATGAACATTCCTGTCTTATACTGCAGTTCATTATTGTGTCCTTCCATTTATCCTTTTCTACTTTAGGTAATGATAACATTTATTGATAATCATAGGGTTCATACCTTACACTATATGCTCTAACCCCACTTGCAGTGAATCGATCAGGAGGTACACCTTTATTACTACATTCAGACCTCCTTGGAATCACCTGTTCCTGAGTTTCTGTTATTTCTCTTTTTACCTCAAGTCTATCTTCTTCTATTCCTACTATTTCTGACCTGCTATCCTGCCCTTCCTTCATTGGGCTTTGTGTAGCCTCTCCTTCCTGAAAACTAACACTACTTGTTGGTCTGAACCCCTGGGTGTTAGCATGCACCCTGTCCCAATTATTTTGCTCTGTGAAACTGGCAGACCTTGAGATCACAACCTTCCTAGGTCCATCTGAAAATCTATATCCCTTGGAACCTGGTTCATATCCCACAAACCTAAGTTTCCAGGCCTTTTTCTGTTCTTTCCTTCGGGTGCCTTTGGGAATATGCACCCAGGCATAACTGCCAAATGTCCTTAGGTGAGCTAATGAAGGTTTCCTTCCATACAACATGCAATATGGAGTTTCATTGATAGCAACACTCCATACCCTGTTCACTAAATAGTTGGCTGTTTTTATGGCTTCTCCCTAGTAGTATTACTCATTCCTGCATCTGCCAGCTGTGAGTCCTTCATGGTCTGCAATATATTGTTTCTCCTTTCAGCCACTCCATTTTCTACTGGTGTGTATGAATTTGTACGTTTATGCCTTATGCCTAAATTTCTCAGCCACCTTTGGAAATTATCAGACATGAACTCTGTTCCCCAGTGTTTGCAGCTGGCATACTTTATGGCCATACTTTCTTTCTACAAAGTTCACCCATTGCTTAAACTGTTGTAGAACTTCAGTTTTGTTTTTTATTAAATAGCAGAACCCAAACCTGTGTAGTCATCTACTAAGACTAGTATGTACCTAGCTCCTCCACAAACCACAACAAACCACAAGCCTTAACTCCTCTGGCTCTAGGTAAAACTCTCACTGGGTTTCTCTTCTCTCTGGGCCCATAACCTGACAGAGTATGCACAGTCTTAAATTAAAAGCTTTACAATTAGAGAGTGAAAATAATTTTGTCACTGAGTATAGAACACAGCTGGGCTTCTCACAGCTGATATCTGCCAAGGTTGCAAAAGTCTTATCTATAGTCTGTGGTTCAAGCCAAGTGTCTTTTAGACAATAACAAGTTGTAATATCAGCTTTAGCCACAGGATGTCGCCCATACCATTTAAGATATTTTAAGTCCAAAATTTTTATAATCCTTTTTCCAATTTTACTTCTTTTTTGTAAGTAAAAACTGAAATCTTTAATAAAAATAAGACATCTTTTAGTCCTCAAATTTTAGAAAGACAAAAATCCAGTTAAAATCAAGTTGGTCTTTCAGCATTTTAAGCTCCCCTGGATAGTCAGTCACCACTGTTTTTAGAGGGTGGGATAGAATTTCCCTTTCCTCTCTCCAAAAGAGGGAAAATACTTTGAGCAGCTTATACAGGTAGAAAAAATGGTTAGGATGGAAGAGAGGTTCAGATCTCACCCAGTCTCATCTACTTTATAGGTGCCTGGTAGTAAGTTTGACTTTGGCTGTCTGCAGCCTAGTGACGGCCATATTTCTATGGCCGGTCTTTTGTTTGCCAGTTTGGAGGGCTGCCCCGGATCAAGCAGAAGGGCTATTGCCCTCCCGCAATCAAGTGGGGGTCCCCTCCTTGCTTGTCACCCCTATAGGGTGACTTTCGACCCTTTCCAGGGTCTCCTAGCAGTGTGGAATTGGACTTGGAAGACAGAGCTCGCCTTCCAGCATCCATGTCAGCCGTGTCGGCAAACCGGAAGTCTAACAGTCTTATTGCGCTGAGGTAACCCAGGAGTAAATACAGTAAACAGTGGTCTGTATTAAATGGTGATTTATATTACACTATCTACAATATACACTAAGAACAAAATACATACATGTGGTAATACAGCAAACTCCAACATACAGCAATTACAGCAGGAAACAGACAAGAGAAAACACAGCAACAAAAGCCTTCCCTTTTATACTCAGGCTCTTAAAGGGGCACAGACTCCTGCTGAGTCATTCCTATCATTGCATGATCCACCTTGTTACATTACATCATTACATAAGCTGTTTGGCTGTTAAATCATAACCTTGACACTTATTGACCTGAGAACAATTATGCTATTGCACGTAAGGCCAACCAGGAGGGATGGGAAAACCTTACACTTCCATACAAGGTAGAATTAAGGAGATGGGGGAATAGTGTGAGAAATAAGCTGAGAGACAGCTATTTTCAGGACAGTTAAAGAAACATTCAATCAACAGTCAGTTTTAAGGCCACTACATGCCATGCAAAAATTCCATTAATTCATAGGAGGGGCAGAAATTAATCTTATACCCAAAGTAGTCTTAAACTACTGTGGGTATAAGAAGAATTTACCATTACCCTGCAAACAATCAACTGATACGTATTTTTCTGTTCACAATAAAGATTCTTTTCTAGCTAAAGTGTATCAATGAGATTTTTAACTTAGGAATTAGATGTAGTCAGGTAAGAATTAAGACATCTGTGATTTATTGTCAAGTTCTAGTTGCAAAATCTGACAAAATCTGGCAGCTGCATCTGTATTTATAGAAAGCCATCTAATTCTTCCCAGTTATATATAAATAGCTTGGATTATTTTTATTTTTACTTGCACATAATGTATTTTCATCCTGTGAACATACCTAGAGTGTGTTTGTTCCAGAAGTGCTATAAAAAAGTCCAAGCTATCAATGTGAAATGAGAAAATAAGATTCAGTATCTCTCACCAACACATCTGCAACATCAACCATGGTAGATGTTCAGCATGTTTCTAAAAGTATTCTAATATAAGCCTCAGCAGATGGCAACATCTGGGCAGCTTTTTCTGATCTTAGATGTTAAGCAGGGTTGGCTTTGAGTAAAACTTGAATGGGGACCACATGAGAATTCCTGGGCTGCTACATCAGACTAGAAGATGAAAACACATTCCAGAAGAGGGCAATGGCAAACCATGTTGGCAGTATTACCAGTAAAATTGTATTAAATCAAGCTATGCTGAAGGGTATCTTTCTCTCTCCTCCCAACTTCTAAAAATTTCAATATATTTCATTCCTTAAGAAACGATATGGAAATTAAGTACTGTAATGAAAAAGCCTTAATGCTATTCAAGGTTATTTTTAACCTGACATTTCTCTGATGCTGATGTTCCTTAATTGATGATGTTGCCTGGAAATATTATGTCTGCCTCCAGTATTTATAGCTTCCTAATTATCTGGGCACTACTAACAAGCTGCTAACTGATGAGGAGAGACTTTCAAGATCTGGCTTGTTCTCTACTATGAATCAACACACTGCTATCAAGTCATTCACATTTGCTAATGGACTTCAGCTACACCTTTCCTCTCCTTCCCCCACCTCATCAAATAATGTATCCTTCTGCCCAAATTCAATTGCCCTTGGAAGAGACACTGAAAGAATTAAGTAAAATAATGATCTTTTTTCTGGAATAGAGATGCAGCCAAGTTTCTGTTCCTTTTGACAATGTCACTTCCTTTTCCCAATATTGTTTTGCAAAGAAAATTCAAATAGCATGCAAGGGAGACTTTAGACCTTCCCCCACTTCCTACCCCATGCCAGCATGGTTAGGAATAGCTGCTATTAGAATAGTAAGTTGTCTAGGGAAGAATGCCACTGAAGTGAGATAATTAGTTTTAAACTGGCAGAAATATAAAAATTTCCTGGGTTCTTTTTTCCTCTACTGAGAAAATTGAAGTTAGCTGAAATAAACATTCACATAAGAGAGATGGGCAATGTGCAGTTCTCAGGCTTCCATAGCTTCATTTCTGCAGCCTCTCTTGAGGATCCCAAGAAAGGCTGCTTAAATTTGCAAATGTTTTGAATAGGGAGCAAAGCTTCATGAAACAGTTTTGTATTAAGAGAATCCAAGTTTGACCAGTCTGAGAAAACCACGTAAACCATTTTATATCCACTCCCTCTAGTGATAACTCTTCTTAGCTTCTGGCCTTTAGAAGCTGAAAAAAAAACGGCAACCTGATATTATTCTTTTCCTTCATGCTTAAAGGTGTCACATTTATAAATTTATTTAACCCTTATTAAGAAGTATTATCACTTCCCTGAGCATCCTGAATAATTATATAAGGTATTGTTGTGTCTGATCTTCTAAGAAGCTATATAAGACCAATTGTTCTGTCCTGAAATCAAAATGCTAAATCATTCTTACCCTTCTATCTTAGAAAGTTCATGGAAGACGTAGAATGTACCTAAGGAACAGAGTTAATGAGTAAGGAAAACCAGGCATCCCTTTTCGGAGTTTACATCTACATCTCATAAAATTTTCATTAACTCCTTTTGAGGATATGACATGCTCCATAAATCATGAGAAATCCTGTATCAGGTAGCAAGATTTAAAGACACATCATCCCTTCCCAGTGGGCAGAGTATTCCATGAAGCTAAAGGACCAATGTGTCCACCAATAATAAAACCATACATATTTATGCCTGTGTTTGTGTAAATATGAGAAAAGTATTTAAACTTTTCTTGCACAAGTTAAATGATTGGTAATGTTAACAAATTAGAAAGTGCAGAATGCCAAACCCCAAATTACTCACCGAGTAGCAAAATGCCAATAGGTTCCTTTTGTGATTGGAGTGCAATTGTCCACATTAAAAAAGAAACAATCACTCAGAATTACTGCTTGTCAGAGAGCTGCGCATTGCGTTTGGTGGCACTTGCAAACAAGCCTTCCTTCCTTCCTTCAGTGTCTGCTGAAGCCTGCAAGTGACTAGAATCAAAGGAAAACTTCCTTTCTCCCTTCCTGAGTGAACCAGTGTAGCCTTGTGTAGCAACAACCTGAAATGTACACACATTGTCTGCAGTCTCTGACATACTTTGCTGTTTTAAGATTACCCCCTTGAGGAAAATTTAAACAGTCTAGCCTTAAATGTGTTCACACAGAATGGGAAGCAGACACTTGAAAGCCATATAAACATAAGTGTTCACTGGTCAGCTGCCTTCACTAGACAGCACAATAACCACAATGCCTACTGTGACCATACCCCTACAGGAGATGAATTGTATGATGCTGTAATTAATTTGTGCAGAATCATAAACTCAAGGAAAGGACTGAGTAGAACAGAAGAGACAGAATTTTATGAACTCTCTCTCAAACACAACACTCCATTAACAGTAATTTGAAGGAGGTCATTGAAATATAATGCAAACAATGAAAGGATTTGTGCATTTTTATGGAGTAATGTCATGCTGCAAGGGAATTTTGAGAGTTGTAATACTAGCACAACTGGATGAAATCAGATTGGAGAAGGCTGTTCTAAAATAATTAACACTTACTATACATTCACGTATAACAATACAAATAAAGAAGGTTTTCAATGTGCATCACTCTAGCAGATATAACCAAATGCTATATAGCTATTTCACTGAGTTCAACAACAAAATTTAGAAACATTTAGCGATGGGTATTAGTACACACATCTCTTCACAAAAGTACTAGAAGAACTAGCACAGTAACCTTTCTGCAAATTTATTTATTTTATTTATTGAATTTTTAAACTACCCATCTCCCTCACAGAGAGAGTCTGATTAACAATATTCTGAACATCTAACAGATACAGTTGCTCAGATTCATTCAGAGCTGGATTTTAACTGAGCAAGTAGTTTTGAGGTGATAGAAGCAAATTCTTCTCTTGTTATCTAGATCAAATTTGAGCCTATGACACCTGGGAACATGGAAAGGGTCTTCAGACTGATGAGTCCTGCCATGTCAGTATTAGATTCATGACTGCTGATGAAGGACATCCAGGAGGTAATATATAGATTGCTCCATGTGGTAATATCTGAGGAGGGGATGAAAGAGAGACAGAGGACCTCCTATCTTGAAAGAGGCAGTGATATGCCCTTTGTTCAAGAAACCTTCTCTGGTCCCAACTATTCTAGACAATTTTCATTGTTTTCCTTGTGTCTCTATAATTGGGCCAGTCAATGTTGATAAGGTATAGAGATCCAGCCAAAGACATCTCATATATGGGGTACAGCAAGGTTTAACATACTTAACTGTTTAAAATCTACATACTGTAAGGCTACTGGGTGACATCTTCCATTGGTTTGATATCTGGCAACATCAATTATCCATTACCTATCGGCCCCCATTTATCCAGATGATGCTATTCAAATCTTGTGTCAATGTCAGGAATCTTTGCATGTCTGGATAGGAACAAACATGCTCAGGCTCCTGACCAGATTGAGTGGCTGCAGTTCTTAGATTCCAAGTCTGAGTGGTTCCATCTTTAGTCCTTAGTGGGATTGCAGTCCCGTCTTCAGGTTAGTTGCATAATTCAGGGTTCTTGAGTTAAGAGCCATGTGATACAGTGGTTTGAATGCAACATTGCAAGTTAACTCTGCCAACTGCCAGCAGTTTGATCCTGACTAGGTCAAGGTTGACTCAGCCTTCCATCCTTCCAAAGTCAGTAAAATGAGGACCCAGATTGTTGCTGACTCTGTAAATCACTTACAGTAGAGATGCTGTAAAGCACTATGAAGCAATATAAGTCTAAGTGCTATTGCTATTGCTATTCTTCTTGGACTCACAACTCCTGCTTCAGAAGAAGATGAAAACTGTGGCCAGAAAGACCTTTGCATCAATTCATCCAGTGTACCATTTGCACCAATTCCTAAGCCAGGAGACACTTAAGACAGTCATTCATATGTTGGTCACCCCATAATTGGACTAATGTAGGGACCTCTACATGGATCTGCCATTGAAGTTCCTTCAGAAGTTGCAAATAGTCCAGATTGCAGAGGCATGAATAATTATGGGCACATGGTAAGTCTATGTAATTCCTCTGATCCATGAAATGCACTGGTTGCCAGTAGGCATCTGGGAACAATTCAACATAATGGTTATAAACTCTAATGGCCTTTATAGAGTTCTAGTTGCCTTTGTGGCATCATGCTTAGTTTTAATGCTACTAATTCATATTCATCTTGTATTAAATTATAATTCCAATATCCTTTTCACAAGTCTGCTACCAAGTCAAGCATACAGGTATATCCTTCTATATAAGGACATTTTATTTCTTTGTTCTATATGGGACTTTGCATTGTCTCTCTTACATTTCACTGTATTGCTTTCAGTATACTGCTCTAATTTATCACAAACATTTTGAAATATGTTTCTAACTTCTTCTATATTAGCTTTCTTGTCCATCTTCAGAATAGCCTGATATAAATATGCTTGCTTGGCAAGCATTCACAATATTGCTGGATGCGAACCCAAAATGTTCCTGATTATGTACATAAAGGCAGATATCTCGGGCTCCTCTCTTTTCTGAGGTTGAAAAATGACTCCATTTCAAAGGCAGAACTCCCGAAGAAGTGGTTGAAGTGAGATTGTAAAGAACAGAGTTGATCCCATCACTGCAGTAGCATTAGACACCCTGAAAAGTTGAAGCAGATTGCTAGATTCATCAAAAAACAATTATTTCTGAAGAAATAAAAATATTTAGCCATGGTTTTTCACTAAATTCTTATTTATTTTTCTGTGTTGTGCATGTTTAATATTCTCATTTTTCCGGAAAACTTGAAGGTGAATTTGGCCTTTATCCAACCCTCAGGCTATGAGTGAAAATAATATTTTTAAAGAATGTTTTAATAATCTATAATAATGATTTGAAAATCATAACAAGTCCCCTTTTTACAAGATTTTGAACGAAAGAAAAAAATAATTTGTGGCATTGTATTTTATCTTGTATGTTCTTTTAAATAGCTTTTTAAAATCATGATCTGGACAGATGTGGAATTTATATTTGTATTATAATGCATACGATTAATAACGGATTCTATGTTTATGTTTCCTTCTTTTAAATGTTTCTTTATCTCTGGTCAAGTTGGTTTATCTTCTATAGGAATCCAGTATTAGAAGTCATAATTGAAACCATCTTAGATCACATTTAAAGCAGGGTATGAACACATTTAAGCTTTCCAGAGATAACGCTTTCTGGACACTATTACAAGTTGCAGCTAAGGTACATAAACAAGAAGAGAATAGAGACTGCATGTTTTTAAAGAAATAGTGTGTGACAAGTATGTCTGTTCAAGGACAACAGATAGTTACTATTTCATGGCTGCTGCTTGTTCCAATAAGTTATACAGGAATGTTGGAATGTGGAAAACATGAAGAGTCATTTATCACACATGGTGGATTTGTAAAAATGTGTAGATTTGTAGAAATGTGTAGATTTGTAGAAAATTCTGGGTCTAAACACATACAGGGATACAAAGAATTTTAAATATCACTATACAGTTGAAACCAATTTTTTCCTGTTGGGATTGATGATAATCATGTAGAAAAAAACTCATGGAAGATGGTTTTTGTGTTTGGTAACTGCAGTGAATATGCATGAAGATGGACTCTCAAATAGCCACAACAGATGTTTGGTGAGATGACAGAATTTGTAGAGATAGAAAAATTGATTTGTCTGATTAGGAAGAAGACAAAAAGTCTATTTATTAGTGATTGGAAACCTTTTTTGCTGCAAATGGAAGAAAATGAACTGGTGATTTATGGATTTGATATCTAGAAAGGATAAAATATGGAAAAAAGAATTATTTTTCTTTTTCTTAAATTTACACTGCTTTTATTATTATGTAAATTTCTTCAATAAAAAATATAAAACAAATAACGTACACAGGAAGATAATGCAGATGGTATCTGTAACTAACTTGATAAAAGATCTTGTTTTTGCACATGGCAAAAATGTACTTTTGAGAAATACTTTCAAACAACTCTCTGTTGAGTAGGAACAATAAAAAGCTTCTGAAGTTATCTTCAACTGTTTGTGTGCAGTTGTTAGGATAAGCAAAACTTCTTCTACATTCCCAATGAAGAAAGGAAAAGCTGAATTATCTAGTCAAATGCCCATTACACCAACTGACCAACAGGTTGTACTCTTGCAATTATTTTGCTTGTTGTCTTTGTGTTAGGTAACAGTGAGATCACAGAAAAAAGCCCCATTCTTCCTTATTTTTCTCTTCAGGAATTATAGTAGCAGATAGGGTAGCAGGCCTGCAAATTTCCAGAAGACAAGTTATTTTGAAGAATACGTTGGAAACATTAACAAAAACATTAATTGGAAGTGAGTTGTTCTTTGTTCAACACTCAGGTACTTTTATCCTATGGGATGCTAACTGTACAGAATATGAAATTAGGCTCTCTCTTCTTTTTAAATAACATATTAATATTCCACATTTATTCCAGGATAGGCTATCTAAAGGTTACTCTACCAAACAAAAAATGAATCCTAACCCATAAACAGGATATTTTTTAAAAAAAAGTTCTTTTTAAATAATTCTTTTTTATTTATTTTATAGTAGGCTGTCTTACAGGAAAATTAATTAATTAATTAATTAATTCAATTTCTATAGCTGTCCATCTCAGTCAATGATTGTGAATGGCTTACAGTTCAAAAAAATATTACAATTAAAAATACTAAAAACATTTTGGAACCATAAAAACAATCCTCAGTATGGACTAACTCAGAGATCCCCAACCTTTTGGGCACCAGGGACCGGTTCCGTGGAGAGAGGTTTTTTCACGGACTGCAGGGGACATGGTTTTGTGTGCTGCCTGCATCCCACGGATGGGGCTTTGCTTGTTTGTGCGGACTGGTTGCTGGCATGCCACGGACCGGTACTGGTCCACGAACCGGGAGCTGGGGACCCCTGGACTAACTTACCATGATTTCAACCAAGAGATTTAACCAGATCACTTTATTTCCTTATTATAGTACTAGTTAGTTGCAAAAAAATCCCCAAAACAAAATAGAGTCAGGCAGTAAATGATGTTGCCTGAAATATTCTGATATATCATGGCCTGCAGGGCACCAAATTAGGGAAAATTGATGTACTGTAAATAATGTGTTCTTTCTGATTCCACACTGAGCTGTACCTGGTCCTCACCAATTTTTTTATAAACATTTCCTAGACATTTGCTGAGTTTATTTCCAAAGTATCCTTCAGGGGTATCCCACACAGCAAATGCTGAGGACAATGTGCATAATAAATTTGTGCAGGGGACCAATTTTCTTTAGTAATAATACACCACTAAACTGCCATTTCTGGAATTTAAAAAAATGCACAAAATGGCACTCACTCATGATAATTGCTAATTCTTTGTATTAAAACTTCTACAATCTACTACATATTATTGAAGCATAAAAGCACACTAATAGGCACATCTAAATAAACCAAGATACAAAAATTGATTGTAGAAAAGCAATGGTTAAACTACATATATTGAGGCTGAACATCCTGATGCAATTTTTGCAGGCAGATTGGTCTCAAACTTACATTGCCCTAATTTCAACTGCACACAGCACTGTAGCAGTGTAATCTTGTTTTTATTCCATTCTATTTTGTATATGGAAAATGGCTATGATGATGACATTATTATTTTTGCTATATAGCAATTCTCTCGTCCTAAAGGGTTTAAAAAAAACAATTTCCTGAATAATTGAAAATAAAATTAAATACTGGGTAATCATTAATTAGCAAATCTGCTACTGAAACTAGAGAAGGGAAACCTAGAAGGCATGGATGAGTTTAAGATGAAACAAGCTAGATCAGCAGAGGGAAAAAAAGTGCTTTTATTGATACATTTTTGAGAGTAATAATGGGTAAAAAGCTGTGGTGGTGCAGTGGTTACAACACAGTATTGCAAAGTAATTCACTGCTGACTGTCAGAAATTCAATTCTGACTCAGCTCAAGGTTGACTCAGCCTTCCATCCTTTTGAGATTGGTAAAATAAGAACCTAGATTTGGGGGCAGGAGGCAATATGCTGACATTGTAAACCACTTTTAGAGGGCTGTAAAGCATTGTGAAGTAATATATAAGTCTAAGTGCTTGTGCTAGTGCAAAACATTGGATTTCTGGATTCTACTCTTCTTCAGTGAAATCCTGAAATCAGAAAAATCCCAACTGGACCAGGTGTAAAATAGTGACTTAGAAAGGTGAATATAACAACAGCAGAAGAAAAAATATGTCCACCACCAATAATAACTGAATTGAAAGAAACACAAAAATAATGCATAATGTTGCAGATGAAATGGAATACTATCTTTACTCAAAATTCAAACCATATAATTCAGTGACACCGTTTCGTAGATGTGAATGTGTAGAAATGTAATCCACGTTTTTCCCCAGAGATTTTTTTCACCACAAGAACTGAAACTTGCAAAAAAATTATTTCCTACTCAAGTCTATATTAGTCCCATCCTCTCATCTTCCTAATTCTAGTGGTCCATTACTCTATTGGGAGACAGAATATTTTTGTTGATCTTAAATTATCTGGAGATCTCATTAAAAAAAATCAAAATAGCCCTGCTGTATTATTTATTTATTTGTATTTATTTATTTATTATTTAAATTTATATACCGCCCTATCTCCCTTACGGGACTCAGGGCGGTGAACAGGCGATAATAAAAATCACAATAAATATTAAATAAAAAGCCTGCTCTAAAATACCCCATATAAAAGCCCCTACCAAAACACAATCAAAACTACGCCAGGCCTGCCGCATGGAATAGATGGGTTTTCAAGGCTCGGCGAAAGAGGCGCAGGTCCGCAGTTGTACGTAGGTCGGGGGGTAGGTCATTCCAGAGGGCAGGAGCTGCCACAGAGAAGGCTCTCCCCCTGGGGGTTGCCAGCCGGCATTGACTGGCCGACGGCACCCTAAGGAGGCCCTCTCTGTGGGAGCGGACTGGCCAAAGGCTGGTCTCAAATGCTTTCTAGAACACATATTTTTTGCACAGTCTTTCTTAAATCTTTTGAAATGTGTAATATTTATGTCTCAAGTTTGTTTGGCAGCCAGGGTTTGCATTTAGTACCTTGACTGCTTCCATTGTATATTAAAAGCTAATATGTTGATAATATACTATGAAACCTGTCATATGGTCCCTTTTTGCTATTTGATTTACCAATTTTCATTCAATGTAAGTGCATCCAATGTGAGTACTTCTTAAAAAAAATCAGAAGACAATAGTTTCCTAATGTTCTCTAAACTCAATGTTTCAGTTAAGAGATTGGAGCTATGAGCCAATGTGACCCCCCCAAAAAAGTTTTTAAACCATAGCTTTCTGATTATAAATGTTGACTTAGTCTTTTGTGTTTAAAAAGTGGGATCATAAAGTCTTGGAATACTTTGACAATCTAAATTAAACACTGCCAATTAAATGAGACCCCAAACTGATGTTCACATCATCATATCTGGAGAGATAAATGCAGGAATGGAACCATATGACAACACTATATACTAGATTTAATATTTCTCCTGACCTGCCCAAAATGATGTGTATACATTGTGTCCTAATTTAAGATGAGTCTTCCAATTTTTAAGTTATGTCCTGTTCAAATATTAAAAGAGGATAATTTTAAATAAGGAGAAAAAAACTTATTCGCCTGATTTTAAGAAATAAATCCAGGATATAAGCCCGTTATCTATTTTTGAAAAATCGTTGTGTTCTAAAAATAAGTTGACACAGAAAGTTGCTATATGATCTAGATTTAATAAAGGAAAGAATGGAATTAAACTCATGTAATGGTTTAGAGTTGTTACATGGATATTTTTTGTGCTAGTTTTTTATTTTTGCTATATTTTTAATCACTATAATATAGCTAACATTTTTGTTTTCTCAATAATCACTATTTGTTTGTTTATTTGTCACTTTTAAGTCAATTCCTCTTTATCCAGTAAAATGTGTTTCTCTTCCATATCACCATCTAGTCTTTCAATAATGGCAGAAACCTTTAAGAGTATCTTCTGAATCATGTTTACACATAATCAATGCATCCATTATTTTATTTGCTTCTAATACCCTCTAGTGTCCAACCTTCAACCACCTAACTTATGACATTTTTTTCCTAAAGAATGCAAGCAGTAACAGTTTCCCATGGTTAGGATTTTATAATTAATTTCACATTTTTATTCCAAGTCTCTCTGGACCCGCAATTCATTTTTAACTTTCCAAAAACAGAACTCTAAACACTTTTTTGCTGTATTGCCAAAAGTAATATTCTTCCAAGTCCTTAAAATTGTATTTAAAACTTCTTTCACTAAGAAGAAAACTCATGCAATTAGTAGAAACTTGCAATCCAAAGAATCTTAATATTTTCAAAACAATAAAAAGATAATTCAAAAAGTGATTATGAAATGAGGCTCAGTCAAGCTTTTTGTCCTTAAAAGACTATGTTATGACTATGAACTTAGATGGTATCCCTTGACTCTCAGCTATGCAACTTATAAGCTGACCACAAAATTGTGTGTCCTGCAGTCTACTAACAAGAAGCATCTGTCCAGAGTGCATTGGGTTATCGCATGATCTCGCCTTTCTTTGGAAATCAAATATCAGCACCAAAAATGAGACATTTTCACCAAGATGAAAATGCCTCCTTCCTGTATTTAACTCAGTGGAAAGGGGACAGGGACAAGTGTGGATTTTCTCACAAATTAAATATTGCTGCTGTGCTGCATATTTGTGTTTCAGTGCTTGTTGTAAAATGTCTCAAGGATATTTTACCATCAAATCACACAAGTCTATATGTCTGATACGTTTGCAATTTACAATTTTGAAAACTAGACAGTTCTTCTTTTTGATTTTGCCTGATTTGTGCTATGCCAAGATTCTGTGACAATTCCTCCTTTTGCATTATCAGGTTTTCTCATATCAGATAACTCTCTGGGGAACTGTCTGTAAGGTCTAGTTTCTAACATGGTTCCTTTCAACTTCAAATCCCCATTCTTACTTCTCAGAGAGAAATCTCTATTAACAAATTCAGTTCTATGTCCTTTTCTGACTGTATAACTAACAAATTGGAGTCTAAATCCAGACAATACTGTACATCTTTAACATGCAAAGTAATTCTCTTCATACACTTCAGTATTCACTTTATAACAGCCTTTCCAATCCCCTGAGTGCTTATTTACTTTTCAGTTGCACTATGCTATGCCCTTTGCAGCATGTATTTTGTTTTTTCAACATTGGAGTAATTGCTCCCCAAGCCATGTTGATATTGAATTCAGATTGTCACCACCTTTCTTGGCTCCAGAAGCAAGGCTTCTTTGAGGTTTCTCCTTCAAAGAATGCATCTTTTCCCACCCTTTGGGCTTAGCTCCAGTCTTCTCCTGACTTAAATATTTCTTCCCTTATTTCCAACCTTCATTTTGGCCAGTTCTCCCTTCATACTACAGAATAGTATAAGAAACACACTGAATCAAATATTTTCAAGTTCTCTTTCCCTTAGTTTTATTACATCTTTTTCTTCCCATCCTTATCTCAATTACTGATACTGGAATATCTATGAGTTTTCTTCTGGCTGCCTTGCATTTAACAGAAAAGTCTTTAGCTCACAAAGTCCTACTGTCTATACTCTGAATCTCCTTACAAAACACAGTTCGTCCTTCTGGTCTTTCCTCACAAGTCTCTCCAGACTTTTCCTCCTGGTCTACCTTCTCATCCCAAAACTGGAACCTCTGGCCAGCTAGATTGTTCTTTCACTCCCTCCAAGTTCACAAGGTGGTATCCTCAGCAGCAGCATGGAGCATATACTGCAACATCTGCAATTTAACTTTTCCCCTTCCTGTTTGTCTTTTTATATATTACATTTAAAGCATGCATGTGCCACTTTAGAAGTGTATTGTAACATTTTCCCCCTTTTGCCCTACCTGCTTTTAGTGTTGTGCTGAATCATCTGACTTCTCTAAAAAAAAACACTATGATCTTGGCAGAGACTCAGCCATGTTCTTCGAGGCAGACCCTTCATCTTGCAACAGTAAACCAGTCAGTGATGATGACTCATTACTTCTAAACAATTTGGCTTATGAAATCACACTGTATTTTAATGAGCCAAATTGCTTAGAAATAATGAGGTCAATAATATCTTTCTCTAATATCAAAACAACAGTGTTTTTCAAACTGAACTTCACCAGCCAGTAAACTTAAGGAGTGAGTGTTTAGTTAAGAACCCTGTCTAAAAATCTTAGAATATCTCAGTGCACATTGACAGGTGCGTTTGTTTGTTTGTTTGTTTGTTTGTTTGTTTGTTTGTTTGCTATGATGCCTTTGAATCATTGTTGATTCATTGCTGACATGTTCCTGAAGCTTTCATGCAAGATTTTGAAAGTGTTTTATCATTGCCTGCTTCCTAGAGCTGAGAAAGAGTGACTATCCCAAGATCATCATGCTAGCTTCAGGCCTAAGGAACTCACATAGACATGGTATATTTCATTTCCCAAAACCTACTGGATATTAATGACAAATGTAATTTGCTTTGTTGTTTTCTAAACTGCTTTTTAATATATCCAGAATGGTGAGGTGGTTAGAATATTAACCAGGAAGGGTTTTAAGTCACAGACAGCTGCAGAAATTGGCGCTGGGCCATCAGCTAAAGCAGAATGTTATATGCCAGTAGCTCATCAGCTGGACTTACCATATATGTATGCTTTTCATTCCTCTCAAATAACATGTTATGTTAGAAATAATAACTTCAGCAATGACAGATGGGCCTCCCACAAGGCAATAATCTCTTTTTTGCACCTGCTTCTGCACATTCAACTAACTAAATAGATGCAGAAAACATTCCACCTCAATCATTAATAACCAGTAGAGGTTTGTGGGTAACCATTCTTGTAGCTTGTTTTACTCACTTAGAACAGCTAACAAACATTCTCAAGGAATGGAGCAATCATTATTCCGTTTCAATAAAAGGGGAAGAAAGCAGATCTAGCAAATAGACTATTCTGCTAGCTGTAATTAGTCAGCTTTATGCTCAATATCTCTATTGGAAATTACTTGATTGCTGGGGTGAAGTAACTGTTTTTTTTTTTAAAATAGCAACTATGAATGTGGTTGTTTTAATTAAAAATATTATTCTTCCACTATCCCCCATAGTACTCTTTTTGTGGCATTTATAGATTTTAAATCTGTTTTTGAATGATCATGCAGGAAATCTAAATTACCTTTTTCAACAGATAATTGTTTCTTGTTCATCAACTCCATGAAAATGCTTCTTTTATGAATCAGATATAACTACCAGGGTTATGGATCAGATGTAATTCAGTGAACAAAAGAGTGAATCAGGAGTACATTTTCACCTTTAATTTTTTTAATTTACATTGGTAAAAGTCATTGGTTAAATATCTCATTGATCCAGCTCATCGATAGACTTTTGCATCTGTTACTGTACACAGGACATGCAGTGTCCTTTCCATTTCATTGGGAGTAAGAATAGTGCCTAGCCACATTGGAAGGCTAAATTTTGTGTTTGAAGGTGATTGTGTTTATGAGTGTGTGTGTGTGTGTGTGTGTGTGTGTGTGTGTGTGTGTGTGTGTGTACACGTGCAAGAAATCTAATAAAAAAGTAAACTAGGAGAGTCAGTTTGGTCTAGAGGTTAAGGTACTAGACTAGAAACCAGGAGACCATGACTTCTAGTCCTGCAATAGGCATGAAAGCTGGCTGGCTGGTTTTGGACCAGTTGCTCTCTCTCTCAGCCCATCACTCAGGCTTGCCAGTTGATCAATTCCTGTCACAACCAAATAGATCAACACTTGGTTGATCTGAAAAAAAAAGAAAACAGACCATGAATTTGTAAAAAAAAACAAACCCACTAGGAACAAAAAAAAATCAAATAAACACAAATTACCCAAAATATTTAAATGTTCTTCTATGCATCAGTGAGAAATGGGTACATTCCAAAAACATTTCTGAGAAATCTCACAGAAATGTGACTACCATTAAATATTATTAAAGGATGTTATTATTTACCCTCTGCCTTAAAGCAAGCATTATTGTCACAGATATCAAGTGTCAAAGACTCATATATCTATGGAACATGGAAACTAAAGATATATGTTGGCATTCTTACTATTGCAGCTCCCAGATATGTGCTAAATGTGGTATTATACTTGGAGACAGAATTAAAGAAAGTAGGAATCTGATTCTTGCTTTTCATCTTTGATTAAAATTTGCTTTCATGTCATTTAGCTTACCATTTTAATTGTACAAAAGGATTCTATTTTTACATAGAAGAGAATCTAAATGGGAACAACTCCATTTTATGGTTTTTCTACTGAATTTTTTACAAAACATGCCAAAACAATTAAAATAACTGAGATTCCAGTTTGCAAAGGCCTAGTGCCTACGAGTATTTGAAACTCCTAGATATAGAGATTTTTTCACCTTTGGACCACGTTGCAATCTGGGCACAAGCCTGGATTTAACAGCTTTTGTGAGAAAAGCCTTTGCATAGATCCATCTATTACAGTAGTTGTGTCCATTCTTGGACTCAGACTCTTCAGAGACTCACTTATGCACTAGTAGCCTCATGATTGTTACTGCAATGTACTCTACATAGGATCCTTGAAGCTTGTCCAGAATATGACAGTGCTGTCATGCGTCATTGCTATTTTGTGAGCTGCTATGGTTGCCTTTTGGGTACAATTCAAGGTACTATAAAGCCCTTAATGTTTCAGAGCCAGGTCATTTGCGAGATTGCTCTCTCCCAAAAAATCAGACAGAATGTGTGTGCTCCAGATGACTTCAATTAAACAATGTCACCTCTCAGGACCAAGGAAGTGTGCCATGCAGTGGCAGGATTCAGCCAGTTCGCACCAGTTCAGCAGAACCGGTAGCTAATTTTTTGTTGCCCAGGCCCAGAATGGACTTCCGGAATTGGCATCCACACAGAGAACCGGTTGTTCACATATCTGAATCCCACCACTGGTGCCATGTGCCATATCTGTTGCACTGCTTGCCCTCTGAAACCGTATTTGCCCAGATTCATACATTTTCCACCCTAATAATGTTTTGGGAGTCTTTGAAACCTTGGTTTTGTCCCAAACCTGGGGATATGGTATCTGCTGAAACCTGTCCTTTTTTCCCTCTTGGGTACTATGTTTGTTCCTTCCAAATGTTCATGATCTTTTTCTTCTGATGTTATTATTCTTCACTTTTAAAATATAAGTAACCCAGAGTTACCTAGAGTTGGGTGGCCTCTAATCTTCATTAAATATATGAATAAATACTGAAAATACTGAAAACAAAATAGTGTGGGTTTTTTCCTGTATGAAGTCTAAAAGACATGAAGTCTAATTGCATATTGAAGTATGGTTGTCAATGAATCATGTTTTATTCTGGTCTTTTTCTTCTTCCTATCCCCAAATTGTGTGCTTTCCTCTTTTAGTTACCAAACGTGTTTATTTTTCACATTTCTGAACTACCCATCCCCCTCATATGACTGTGATGGGAACAGATTAAAAGAAACGTATACAGAAATTGAAAAAGCTGCTCATATTGTTCAAGAGAAAAATAAAGTCTTGACATTGCAGCACTCAACACAAAAAGTAGGGAAATAACACAAAAATGCTGACAAAGTCTTGTTGTTGTTATTGTTGTTGCTGCTATGTCCCATTATTGTCTAAAACCTCTTCAGCTTTTGCTGTTAGGTAGAAAAAAATAAAATGGTAGTTATTGCAGGCCAGCATCATTGTCACAGATATCAAAAGTTAATAATTTGATTACAACTAATCAATGCCCTGATGATGCATCAAGTCCTGGAATTTTAGCTCTGATTAATCCCCTACACCTCCAGAAGTTAGGAGACTGAATTGCATTGCCCATCCCTACTGTGTCTTTATACTGTCTTGAAGAAACATTTTCCCATTAAAGTTCTCCTCCGAATAGAAAATTCCATACAGTCAAAAAGTAATTATGAACATTCTAACAAACAGTGTGAAAAAAGATGAGTAAGCAATTACTGTGTAGAACTATCATTCCATAATCAAAAATATTACTTGGAAATAGAGCAGGGAAGATACTTACTGAAACAAGTCAGGATTAGTAGATTTTATTATCATACCTAAAAAAGCTAAAATCAATACTCTTAATTTTTTTTGTAAATTGACATATCTACTTTTCTACAGAATTCAATATGAGCCATTACTATTTTAGCCTTCTTTCCATTAAGTACAATCCATCCTTTCCTTGATACTTCATCACCATCATCAATGCAATTTTGTATTCTAAGTATTTACACAATCTGCTACAGTCACTAGAAAATAAAAAGCCTGCAGCATGAATATCTTATTATTTGTGATAAAAAATAATTCTAAGCATATAAAGTATATAAAGTAAGAAATGAATGTTATAGAAATGATTGTATGATATTTAAAATAACAATGTTTTATTAAAAAAAAAGAATTGTCTTTGTTTTTAAATGTTCCAGAAAATATAAAAGCCAAATGAATAATTTGAAATTATAGGTATTACCTTTAATGTTACACAGTGGGGTTTTTTATCAAAAAACAAGAGTGACAACCACTAACCAGTATGATTTGCAACATTTTCAGTGGTTTCAGTTCTGTTAAAAGTAAAAGCTATTATTTAGATCCAACGCTATTCTAGGTATCATGTCAATAAAATGCACATGATTTGAAAATTAATCAGATAATTCTTGATAAGTTCAGAATCTTACTTGTCATTGTCAAATAAAAAAGATGTAATATCTGAAATATTTTACTCATCTGACCAGTAAAATGTATCAAGTGACAGGAATTAAGTGACTGTATCAGAAGTGAGCCCCACAAAACACAGTTAAATTTCTTTTCTTATCAAATTATGCTTTTTTCTAGATATTTACATGTTATTCCATTGTCTTCTTCATCCTGTTACAGTCTCTATTTTTATAACTTTCCACAATTTTGGCTTTGAACCTTCCATTCTTATATCTTGATATATCCTCAGCTCTATTCCATCACATTCAGTATTCTCTCAACTTCAATCTTATTCCCTCAACAGATAATACAATACAGTATTTTTCTTTCAAGCCCTTTCTCAAAAATTACCTTTTTTATAAAATCGTTGGCAGAGTCCTGTAGTTTTCATGTCAAATTGAAATAATGGTCAAAAGACTGAAACAACTGCACATTCTTCTCCCATTTACCTTGGCAACCATTTCATATTTTACATGAGGCATATAATAGATTATGAATACCTCAGGGAAGGAATTTGTCCTCTGACATTTTATGAAATGTTACATTTCTCATGATAGTGTATTATACATATCTATGATCAGAACTGCCCACGTAGTACCTGATATAATTGATGCACTGTTGTCAAATAATTTTTTATTCTTTCTTCAGTCATTTCTGTCTCATTCCTTCAAGTACTACTGGACCCAACTTGTTCTTCCCTGGTATCATGCAAGGAAGGAACCAACAATTTCTAAATAAACATTTGATTGTCCAATTGATGTATTAATTAATCTTTAATAGAAATCACAGATCAAACTTCAAGGACAAACATCATTTGGGCTTCAGACAAGAGTCTCGAAATTATTCCTTTAGCTATTTCAACAATTAAAAAACAAACTGATATGGTCAGATGATACATTAAAAACACTGATGTGTGTCATAATTGTGTTAAATATTTTCTGGTGTGGGGAGAATTTAATCAGCATGTATATGTATGTATGTGTGTATGTGTGTGTGTACTGTATATTTGTGTGTATGTGTATGTATCTGTGTAAGCACACAGATAAACATGGAAGAAAACCCTTATGTATGAAATTATTGCTTTATATGATAGGTTTAAGTCATAAATAAATTTTATGAAATTAGCTTTACATTTTAAAAATCCAAGGTATTCAAAACAGAACAAGTAAGAGAGATACCAAAGATATCTTTGTTTGGAACAATATTTAGTTGAAGGTTAATATCGCTAGACTATATTAAGATTATAGTCAGATAAGTATATTAGATATTTGCTTAGTAGGTTCAGAAACCTAGATGATATTACAAAAGGTTTCTCCCCACTGAAAAATAGCTCTAAGATGCATAAAGATGAAAGAGTTCTCTTTTTCTACTTTGCTCTTCAAATTTGTAATAAAAATGTTTAAAAAACATTAACCCATAATGTTCAAATTTTCAGAAATAATGAATATACATTAATATTTTTAGCATCAAAACATCTTACAGTATAATACAGTAAAGTGTTGCTTGATTAAATATATATTCAAACTTTAAAATGTTTTATCTTGATTCATAAATATAAATCTAATGCTAGATCTGAACTCTGATAGTCATATATTTTTATAGAACAGTGTGTGCATTAATAATTCACCGTATATTAAAAACTGTTCAGAGAAATCCTTGTCCATGAAATATTTTTATAATAATTCACTGTATATTAAAAACAGTTCAGAGAAATCCTTGTCCATGAAATATTTTTATTTCTCCACTGAGAAATTAGTGAGATAATCTTTGCAGGTCAAGCATATGTTGTTTCAAGTCTTATATTTTATTTTTCTAGCTATAACCATGATTAATTTTGATACACTATTTATCATTAAATTATAAACATTTTGAAAGTTCTCTAATTTAATTACATTCCAACAAACAACACATGTAAGCATACAAGGATTCACAGAATGTCATCTGTCTTATTCACTTTCCAGAACTACTCTCAAATGTCCCCTCCAAAAAATAAATTTCAGTCATACACACTTCATTATTGTTGTAGCCATCTGAGCTGAGAAAATCACAACCTCAGCTTCTACTTCATGTGGGCAGAAGAATAGTAAAATAGTGCACCAGTGGATGTTAACAAGAAAAAAAACACAAAGAAAATAGGAATTTTTAAAAATATGTTTCTGCCAGGTTTTTAACCAAGCAACCTTCTAAAGCAATGGTTCTCATCTTCTTATTTTGTAAAGTTTGTAAAGTTCACCAATTATCTATGTTCCTTAATAATAAACCATTAGTATTCCCGTAGAAGTCCAGTTTGTCTAATTAATTTTGCTATTTTCAAAAGCATTTTATCTTAAAAACATTTTTATTTTTTAAAATTATTGTCCTTTTTATCTGTTTAAAACTTTCTTGAGTCACAATGGTAAGATTTTTTGCTTTTAAATTAAAATCCTTTAAGATATGATTTTTTCCTTTTCTTAATTCAAAGAAGAACGCAAATCACCATGAGTCTTTCATTTCCCTGATGTTCAGAATCTCCTTCTTGTGTTGTAAATTAATTAAATCTAAAGGCATTTAAGAAAGTCACTTTTTGCTGGTCATATATTGTAAAGGTTGCAAAGCAATTAAGGGTATGTAATAATCCCTAAGTTATGAAGCTACTCAACTTGTGATTGATCACAAGAAACTCAGTTCCTGTCATCTCCTTTCCAGAGCATAAATGGGACATCCTCCAATCTCTCCTTTTCTCCAGGGAGATTTTCATTAGCCAGAACCTGGCTTCTGGCCACCAAATTTCACAATGGAGTTGTCCTCATTCATGAAACTGCTCGCAAGGATGTCATCCAGCCTCACATCCTCATCTGGAAGCCATGTATAGTGTTATAAACAATTGATGGTTCACATTAAAATATTTCAATTTCTTTAATGACTCAGTATAATTATTTAATATCCTAAATGACCTCTTTTTCTTGTTTTCTAAAAATAAACACCTTTTTTGCTTTCTTTTAAAATTAACACTACAAGTTATAGCAACAGATGAGCTGCTCTTAACAACTGTCATTTCTGATAATATAAATGGCTAGACATTTACAGGTAGTCCTCGACTTACAAAAGTTCATTTAGTGAACGTTCAAAGTTAAAAAGGCACTGAAAAAGTGACTTATGAACATTTTTAACAGTTACAATCTTTGCAGCATCCCCATGATCATGTGATCAAAATTCAGATGCTTGGCAACTGGTTCATATTTATGACTGTTGCTGTGTCCCAAGGTGATGTGATCACTTTTTGTTACCTTGTGACAAGCAAAGTCAATGGGGAAGCCAGATTTGCTTAACAACCAAGTTACTGACTTATCAATTGCAATTATTCACTTAACAACTGAAGCAAAAAAAGTTGTAAAATGGGGCAAAACCACTTCACAACAGAAATTTTGGAGTCAATTGTGTTCATTACTCGAGAACTACCTGTATTGTGAGTAATGAAAAATTACTGTTCTTACATGCTTTTGGTGAATGTATGTGCACAGAGGGAGCAAAAATATTGGTCCTAATTAAACAAGAATTTAAAGATAGAAAGGTAGAAAACCTATGATTGTCTCAACAAGATAAGCAGTCCAAACCGTGTATAAAATGTTTGACATTCTACAAAACTGTTATTTTCTACCTTTTGAACTATTTCCCCTTCCTCCAGTTTCAGTGACATCCCTGCACTACAAAACCTTTAAACCAGTACTATTTCACTCAAACAGAATGACCACAATCAATTGCGTATAGCCTCTGTTTGTACAGGGTCATATTAGCCGCAAAATTTATATGCTGCCCTGTTCTGCCATCCTGTTATTTTCATTTGCCAACATTCACTTCTTTTTCAGTTTATATACAGGTCAATCTCTACAAACACATTTTTGACCAATCTTTCCTCCCAATCTGATTATTAGCATGGCACCATAAACTTGTTTTAGCATCAATAAAATTACTCCTTATCCAATTTGAAAGTCATAGAAATATAGATATAAGACATTTGCATTCTCTCTCTCCCTCCCTCCCTCCCCTCTCTCTCTCTCTCCATTTTAATTATCTCAAATACAAGATAGGCTGGAGAAAAACAGTAATCTGAAAAGTTTTTTTTTTCAAAAATTTGCAAAGAGTACAGAATGCTTGTCAATGCCATTCGTCATCAGTAATTGGAATCAGCTACATGTTTCTGTTTATATTGTAACTTCATCCTTATGCTCAGTGTAATTCTTTTTACCTAATGTACAGGATGCATAAGAAAGAAAGACATCAATACTGTGTATTACAAATTGGAAACAGACTTCTAAATATACTATGCATTTGTACACAATGATTGTCATTTAAATTGTATTTAAAGTTGGCTTCATTTCATTGCCGATTCAAATTCATGAAGTTTTTTTAGATTTTCTAAGAACTATCATTGGTACAATTGATATGAGTGACTTTGGTTGGTATACAGCAATGAGTCAGCAACAAGAACTGCTGGCATAGAATGTTCCAGACATTTTACAGCCATTTATATCTGAACTAGTGGATCCTTTTTCTTCATTATCTAATACAATTATCAATATATTCTAATGAAATACTAATGCAAAGAATTAGGAATAGTAAAACTACTGAATTTAAAGGATATATATATTTTAAATTGTATACAGAATGCTTCAAAGAAGTATTATTTCTTTTGTTCCCTTTGTTAGCGCCCCGTTGAGGTCCTGTTTGCCTCTCCCACTACAAGCTTGACTAATTACTTAAGTCCTTTGGAAGATACCTCTATTGTCAGATAGATACTTGGCTATCTGATATACAGGAAAGGACCTCCTCCAGGGAGGTCCAAAACTATGGAAAGGAGTGCAGTTTCAAAATGCTCTGGATTTTTTCCAGTTGGAAAAGCCATTACTAGGAAACTGTTCATCCAGAGTTACTGTAAATTCAGTGAAGCTTAGTTCACTGTGATTGTGGCTGGACTTTTAACATAATATTTTCATCTCTAAATAACCTTCAAAGCATATTTTAACAAATTTATAAGACAAAAATGCTATAATTCCAAAGCATGCAGATCCATCTGCAAGCGTATCAATCCCTGTAAATACTCCAAAGAGGTGTTTGCAACATAGCCACTTTGTGTATAGGCTTCTGTGTGCAATCTTTGCACTTTACAGCTTTCTGACATAGTACACCTGGAAATTGTGTCTTTTTTTTTCCGAAGCCTATGTAATTGGTTTTGTGAGGTTTATCTTCTTCAAGCCTGAAAATTTCCTGAACTATAAATTGCTCTTTAAAAAAAACATTCAGCACATTATTGCTCTCACACCATTCTGAATTGAGCTTCCTAACGTATCATTTAAAAGATGATACGAGAAAATTACAGAGGAGTTATAATCCATCTGTCTGTGGAAACAGTATTTGTGTTTTGTATCGCTTGTCAGTGACACTCCATCTCGCTTATATTATTTTGTCTGTCTAGATCAATGAAGAAAGAGCAGCAATGTGTTTATGTAAGCAACAAGTTAAATATAGTACCACTCTATACTGTATTAGTAAGGCCACACTTGGAATACTGTGTCCATTTCACTACGAAAAGAAGGCCGGGGTGGGGTGATATGATAGCCATCTTCCAAAATTTGAAGGGCTGTCACAGGGAAGAAGTGAATTGATTTATTCTCCAAAGCTCCTGGGGGAAGGACAAGAAGCAATGGATGGAAGCTTGTCAGAGGGAAATCTAACCAAGGAGAAATTTTCTGACAATGAGAACATTCAATGGAACAGCTTGCCTTCTGGAATTGTGGGTGCTCCATCTCTGAGGTTTTCAAGAACAGATTGGACAACCACTTGTCTGGGGTGAAATAAAAACTCCTGCCTTGGGCAGAGGGTTGGGCTAGAAGACCTTCAAGGTCCCTTCCAGCCCTATGATTCTATATTTAAATCCTATAAGCCTATACCATGTGAAATCTGCTGGACACTGAATTTCATTATTAACATACTATGCCAGGGTACTGGGCCGCCGCATGCCAGCAACCAGTGTGCACAAACAAGTAAAGCCCCATCCGTGGGGATGCAGGCAGCACACAAAACCACACACTCTCCAATCCGTGGAATAACCTTTCTTCACGGAACCAGTCCCTGGTGCTCAAAAGAATGGGGACTTCTGTACTATGCATTACAAAAATATTATAATGGCAAGTTTTTGATAGGTTAATAGTCCAACGTGACTTGCTAAAAATATGATTGACAGCTATGTAAGTCCTAGTGTAGAACATACTGCATTGTCTTTAATCTACTTTAGAGTGTGTATAGTGTATCATTTTACTGATTCCATTACCCATTCATAGTCAAATCAGGATGTAAGTCACACTGTTTTGTTGCTGAGGCTTAAATTCTGCTACTTTCTTACTCATTCTTGTTTGCCTACTTATCACTTTGGTTCCATTTTAGAACTTTCTTATTTGTTCATTCTTCATTTTTGAGTGCAATCCCTTCCGCTTTTTCAGTTGATTAAAAACAATCTATAGGTGCACACAATCTGCTGTATCCCTGCAATATAAAAGCCTTTTATAAGTTTTCTCAATAGGATGGAAAAAACTTTATGTCACTCAGACATTGCAGACTGAGGCAGAAGAGATCCAAACATTAATATCACTTTTCATTTGGTTTTAAACTACACAAGAACACATACTGTGTTAGTAGAATTCCCTCAACTTTACCTTTCCTATTTAAGCTTGATCTCTCATTTTATTTACATATAATAGCACCAATTTCATCTTAGAAACCCTGGAATTAATCTAGTTGTCAAGGTTCCAACAGACAGAGACGAATAAAACAGAACTCCGAGGCTTGAAAATTCCTCAAAGAACATGTTTATTGCATGTTTATTACATGTTACAAAGTATCGGCACTGTCAAAAGTGAAACCAAGTCTGGATACACAAGCAACAATTCCCCAATACAAAATTAAATGTCCCACCCACAAAAGCTATGTAAGCAACTACGTTCCCCAATATGATTATTTGGCGGGCTTTTTATGAAACACCTAGTCTCTATTCTTGGGAGCACCCAATGACCTTGGTTCCCACAGGACAAAAGATTATTTTGACTGGTGAAGAACCTGGCAACCCCCTCCCTTCGTTCTATGTGGCAATCTAGAATGAGAAGGAAAATGGCTGCAGCCATGCTCATTTGTAGAGTTGACACTAGTAAGGATTAGTGTATTTCTGATATATATCAGTTTCTCAAATCTGCTTCATTTTATCTCTGCATTAATGTTTCATTATTATTTCAAAACAATATAAATGCATGGGAGAATAGGAGAGTGAGCACTAGAGGTTCAAAAAGGTTAAAGTCTAGAAGTTGAATTAATTGAATTCAGAACTCATTGGAGGACAGAATAAAGTCTTTTTTTTTTCTTATTGTGGATTCCTGACCTTACACAGCAAATTAGGGGAATTTTCATCTTATTTGACAGGGTAGGATGAAAACTAACAGGACAATTCATCTTGACTGGCCCATTTACAGAAGCCAACTGTTGTTTTACTGAAGAAACTATTGTGATACATTGTTTTTAAAGTTTTTTTAAATCTTATTTTTATATATGTAAAATAGATTAGGTAACTATTTATAAACTGTAGTGTTTTAATATAAAATAGTAATATACAGTGATGTGACAAAGGAGGGTGCCCTTCACTGAAATTTCTGACATTTTCAAAATATTACAACATACAGAAACATTTTCATTTCAATAATATTGATACTAAAGGGGATGTAACATATATCCTGTACGATTACATTTTGTAATCCATTATGCAATTTAAATACACATAAATGCAAATTTCATGTGCGGAAAAACTAAGTATTGCACATCCCTATAAAGTATCTCAAATACCTAAAATTAGAATCAAGTGCACCAGATTAGATGCAAATGATTAAAACATTACAGAGGAAGGAAATGGCATATATGTTAATTTTTTGTTAATAATAATTGCAAAGTCACATTTTTATAGATTTTTTTTAGCTACATCACCTTTATCTTTATATACTGTATGAAGATAAATTATTGATATATCCAGATATGTTTAAAAAAATCAAAAACTACATAATGTGCACTTATTTTTTCACAGGATTGTAGCAATATTATTGCACTGCTATTAATTTTTTATATAATATCATAGTTAATTTTTTGTTAATTGTAATGTTTTCTTTGGTGTAGTGAGTTCTAGTCCCTCCTTAGGCATAAAGCTAGCTGTGTGACTTTGGACCAATCATTTTCTCTCAGCCCAAGGAAACAGGCAAAGGCAAACCACTTCTGAAAAATCTTGCCAAGGAAATTGCAGGGACTTGTCCAAGCAGTCAGCAAGACTCAATCCTGCCTTGAAGACACACACTGAGAATATTTTTCAAGTTTAATTTAAAATTAAAAACAAAAAGGCCACTCTGTAAAAACTAATTACTGCTTGCTTCATTTTTTGTTGTTGTTTTAAAACATCAGTCCTTTAAGATAAAAGTGTTAGCCTCCGTCTCTAAAATCAGCCTAATTTGATCTTCTAAAATAAATAATGGCTAAAAATCAGAATGCAGTTAAGAGGAAAATGCACTTGGCTTGCTAAAAACCTGACTGTTAAAAGCTTGGAAGATAGGGGCAATTAAAGCAAATTTAATGTTTTTAAGCATTTGAAAAAAGTCAAGGCTTCCAGGTTGGGTTTTTTTTTCTTACCTTTTGTTTGTAAACTGAGGAAGCAATTAATTTCTTTATCAAGTTCAGGAACAGAAAAACAAGACAGAATATAGCATACTTATACACCCACCAAGTTATTCCAATTGTAGGGAAAATAACATTGTGCACGTCACATTAAAAAACAGTATGAAGTAGTAAGCCTAAGAAATCAAGGTCAGGAGAGAAAAGAGAAGGGATTCTAAATAAAACAAATATGCACCAACATCATTCACTTTACCTTTGCATACCTTTCTACACTTACAAATCATCTTTGCTTGCTTCATACCAATTTACATATTGCTTTTTATTTTTTCAAACCAACCTCCCTCTTTTTGAGAATCACATCAGCTACATCCAAACATTCAATCAATTTTTTGTTCCTTCATACATTTATTTCAATCTTTATTGAAACCTCAAATTCACATCCTGCTAACCAAAGCAGGAAGGTGCCTTGATAACTGTTTTAAAGGAAATACTCATAGCCAATTTTAATATATTTTGGCTAGTATACCATAAGGCAGTGATGGCAAACCTTTTAGAGACAGAGTGTCCAAACTGCAACCCAAAACCCACTTATGCATTGTCGAGTGTCGGGTGGGTGTGGCCCATTGGGTGGGCATGGCCCATTGGGTGGGCGTGGCTGCGGTGGTAACGGCAGACTGGGTGGGACTAAAAAGTTCAATCAATCAATTCCAACTTTGCAAGATCTTTTTTTTTTCCTGTGAGAAGTTGAAATTGACTGATTGAACCTTTTTTTTTTGCACACGGCGGCGGAGGGCTAAAGCGAAAAGGTTTTATAAAACCCAGCTGAAGGCCTAGGACTGGGGTGATGGCGCACGTGCCCAAAGAGAGGGCTCTGAGTGCCGCCTCTGGCACCCGTGCCATAGGTTCGCCACCACTGCCATAAGGGCAACCAAAGTCCAATTTCACTCCAAGCATCTTTTGCAATTTAAAAAAAGCTTAGTTCTCTAAGTGTCAGTTAAAGACAATTAAAGAGAATGCTTCAAAATAAATCAAAGGGCACAAAGAAGGTTAAGAATTTCAAAACAAAAATATGCATTAAAAAGTAGTTTGGGGACTTCCGGTTCCGGATTGCGGTGCTCGCAGCTGTGCGGGGAGACTGCTCTCTTCCCCAGCTGAGTTTCCGCTGCCGGTAGACCCTTAATCGGGTTGAAAAGCCACCTTGGAGGGGCGGCTACCAGTGAGGAAGTCCTCATCATCCGTGGGAGAGCGGCAGCTTCTTCCACAGCCCGAGATTGCTCCTTTGGGCCGACGGTGGAAAGACCGGCCAGTAAAATGGCCATTCACCTTGCCGCTGTAACCAGAAGTCAGAAGAACATCTTAAGCACAGGAACCACCGTGGCTGAGCCGGATGAGACTTTTTTTTCTCCCTCTCTTGGTTTTCCTTTTTCTTTTGTGCCTGTAAAAAGCACCTTTGAAATTATTTCCCTGCTTTAAGAAACCGGCGTTTGTGAGTGTGGGAAAAAGAAGCTTAAATGGACTGAATTAATTTAAAGTGATTTTTTTTCTTTTTTTTTTCTTTTTATTATTCACTTTGGGGTCTTGGAAATTTTTTTTAATATTGAATCTGCTATTAGACTTGAATTCTCCTTTTTTTCTGTGTTTCCTGATCTTGTTTATGAGATTCCTGGTCTCTGGGAGAAGATTTTACATTGTACTGAGGACACCTTCTGGAAAAAGTTAAAATTGCAACTGTCTCTTTTTTCTGATGGTGAGACTGACTTTGACCTTCAGAGTATCATAAAAGGAAAAATACAAAGAAAATTAACAGCTGTACTGGTGGGGGTGGATACTGATTAAATGTTCCTTGAACACAGCCTCTACTAAATGATACAGACTGTCCCTAATTATTTTTGAAATGGAGCAACCCTACATTCAACTGGACTATAAGCTCATACTGGAAAAACTTTACGAAGCTACTGACGAAATATGTTTGCAAATAAAAGAATATACTATGGAAATAAAAAACAGAAATCCTGCTTTGAACTTACAAATTGATCCCAAGACTTTATCTGAGTATTCTATAGACCAAAAAATAACAGAAGCGGGATTAACCAAGGGTAAAGAAGATTCCACTTTACTTCATATGCATGCTGATGAGATCTCCGAGGAACCAAAAAGGACTGTAACTAAACCACCTACAACTTTAAAACCAACAGAAATGGACAGACAAGCTCAACGAATTGAGAATTATGGTAGCTTGGATAAGCAACTATTATCTACAAAGTTGGACATAACTGAGCCTGCTATTCAACAGTTTCAAACGTGGAGACTTGACTCTTTAAAACAACAAGGGATTACTTACAAAAGAGCTAGGTCTCTAAAACAGAAAAGGGGATGTTTCTGTTTGATACAAAGGATACCACAAGGCATAAAAAGTGACTTGTTCATTGATATTGAGGCATTGTTATGGAAACCTGTTTGGCAAAAAAGGAAAGCCAGAATGAGATTAAGAGTGTGACTTAAGGCTTTATGTAACGGGTTTAAAAGGCTTATTAGATATCGACTGATCTATGGCTTAAGACAGTTAAATAAGATGTTAGATTGAATAAAAATTAATTAAAGGTTTGAATTTAATAATAAGAGGTTTGTTTATGTATTAATATGTTTTGGATATAGTAATTTTGGGAGGAGGTTAAAGGAATTTGATATAGATATTGAGGGATTGATTGATAGAGTATAAAGTATAATAGAAATAGAAAGGTATTTTTCTTTTTTCTTGGTTTTGTCTTTGTTTCTTGTTTTTTTTTCTTTTCTGTTTTGAACTAATATTCTTTTTTATTAGAAATGATAGCTACTTTGTAATGGAAGAAGAATAAGATAAAAGAAGAAATGATACTAATAAATGTTTATTGAATTTGTTAAGGAAAAAGGCAATGGGGAGACACCCGAAGTGTTAATTATGCATTTGAATTAGAAATATGGAATATAGCATTTGAAATAGTTAAGCTCAACACAGGATTTGGATTTGTGGATCTATTTTGATGAAAGGTTATTGAGGATTGTTATGACTGACTTAGTTGTATTGAAATATATTAATTTGAATATAATATGCTACTAGAGGGAAAAGAGAGGGGGTTTTTAATGATTTAATCTGAACTTTATGAATATGACTTTGTTTGTGGACAATTGATTGCCCTGCCACCACGTTGATTCTTAAGCACTTGTTTGTAAAATGAAAAAAAAACCAATAAAACTTGTTTTTTTAAAAAAAGTAGTTTGGGGTAAAACCTAAGAGGAAAGGGACTAAGATTTTTGTAATGGATTCCACCACTAATAGGATTATATGCAGAAACATAGGTCATATGAATTAATCCAGTGTTGGCTGTTTAAAACCTACCTTATTTTTAAACAAAAACATGTCAATCTAAAAACAACACTTTTTTTTTCAACTCTCTTGCTACAGTTTGAGCTTCAGACATCAATATCTTCTAATCAGATTATTGTTCCACAATTTTCAGGCTACTTGGCAGTAATTCCATGGCAGGCATTTCAACCTTGTGATTTCTGTCTTCTTTAAAATTAGTATTTCTAAAAGCCATTAATTAATCTAAAAGATTAATTTAAATGAAATGGACTCATAAGAGACTCACTGTTAAGAGTTTGTGGGACATTTCTAAAAGGAAAAAAACTCAAGTCTAACATTTCATTTTACAGATCTATTAATCAAATTCTAAATGGTATCCCACAAATTAAACCTCAGCTGCTGAAGGAAAAACAAGTGAACAAAATTCTTCAAGTGATGACCAGTGCATATATATCACTATCTTGATTTTACCTCATTTAAAGTTAAATCAACTTCAAAGCAAACATGGCAGGGACAAAGTGATGCAATTAGATAAATATCAAATTGCCATCTAAGGAAACTGTTGTAACAAACATACTACTTGAAATCTTCCAGAATGGTTTGAAATCTACTTTCGAAAGGAAATTAGGTGATAATTTGCATGCTGTAATTTAAATCTGCCTACAGATTTTAATTGACCACATTAGTGAAATAACACATTCAACAAGAAAAATATTTAAAAACTGCTTTCAAATGGATTAGGTGACAATAAAACTGTAATATCCAAGTCAAAATGCTAAGCAAATAGCATTTTAAAAGTGTGTTTCCTTATGTGGTAAGATTAAATATGAAGGTTTTAATATCCTTCCCATAACTAGATAATAGAGCCAAGTACCATTTCTATCTAAATAGCCCACCTTCTTTCCTAAATGTCAAAACGTAAAAGAATAAAATTTATATAAGGTAAGTTGAGAGATAAATGCCATGTTTTCTGTTGGTATATTGCAGCAAGCAGTAAAGAATTTTGTGAACTTTAAGAACATATTACTGTATTATTATTAATCATTATTAGAGTTTACATTAATACTATCAACAAAACAAAACCAACAACAACAACAACAACAACAACAATAATAATAATAATAATAATAATAGTTGGAAGGGACCTTGGAGGTCATCTAGTTCAACCCCCTGCTCAGGCAGGAAACCCTATACCATTTCAGACAAATGGCTGTCCAGTCTCTTCTTAAAAACTTCCAGTGTTGGAGCATTCACCGCTTCTGGAGGCAGGTTGTTCCACTGGTTAATTGTTCTAACTGTCAGGAAGTTTCTCCTTAGTTCTAGGTTGCTTATCTCTTTGGTTAGTTTCCATCCGTTGCTTCTTGTCCTGCCTTCAGGTGCTTTGGAAAATAGCTTGACTCCCTCTTCTTTGAGGCAACTCCTGAGATATTGGAACACTGCTATCATATCACCCCTAGTTCTTCTCTTCATTAAACTAGACTTACCCAACTCCAGCAACTGTTCCTTATATGTTTTAGCTTCCAGTCCTCTAATCATCTTTGTTGCTCTTCTCTGTACTCTTTCTAGAGTCTCAACATCTTTTTTATATCGTGGTGACCAAAACTGGATGCAGTATTCCAAGTATGGCTTTACCAAGTATGGCTTTACCAAGGCATTGTAAAGTGGTATTAACACTTCACATGATCTTGATTTTATCACTGTGTTGGCTTTTTTGGCAGCTGCAGCACACTGCTGGCTCATATTTAAGTGATTGTCCACTAGGACTTTGAGATCCCTCTCACAGTTACGGCTATTGAGCAAGGTACCACCTATCCTATACTATACCTATACCTATACCTTTTCTTGCCTAAATGTAGAACCTTACTTTTTTCATCACTGAATTTCATTTTGTTAGTTAGTGCCCAATGTTCAGGTTTTTTCATCATGTAATCATAAATCTTAGCATATTCTTCCAAATTAGAGCACATTTTACAATTTACTGATAAAATATCATCAAAATAAGTCACATACAGTAAAACATGAAGAAAATAACATAGTTCTGGGTTTATAAGATGATGACTTAAAAATGAAAGTTCTCATGGTAGATTTATTTGTCAGCAGAGTATAACGAGATGAAAATTAACTAAAATGCACTACCATTTAATCATCAAGGCAAAAAGGAAGGATGGACATGTCAACATACACTATATTTTGAGATATTTCATTTATATGATTATTATTGTTGTACAACTATTTAGACAACATGAAGGTCTACTCATTTTAGCACTTTATTTCAGTTTTACAGTTTTTCATTCTTGACCAAACTCATCAAATTGTTGATGAATAGTGTACCTCCTTTATTACCTTGTCCCCCACTAGTAATCCACACCAAGATCATAAGGAAAGATATTAATTTACCTTCTTCCAAGAAATACCTGAAAGCGAAATTTTGGATGTAATATTGGGCAATTTCATTCCAAAGGCATACAATTTAGACATTTCAAAAGTAAAAGCTGAATTCCAATGATTTCAATTCAGATTAATGGGACCAAATCTAAAGGTTATAAATTATACATTGAGAATATTTTCTTCTTAAATTGTTAATCCCTAGAAACAGGATGCAAGAATTACATGATTTGTCTTTTGTTTATACTGTAGTAAATATACTGAGTAGATTGTTATAATTGTATTTATCAAAAGCCTTAGACACCCAAGGCTATCTAATACTCTTCAAGAAGTAAGATACATAATTTGAGAGGGTTAATAATTATTTTTTTAGAATTATTCCTAAGTAATCTAATGCCTAACATTAAATTAATTTGTTTCTATGAATAAAGCACATTAATATTCTCTACAATAGTTTTAACATTTAATTCTGTATTCTTCCAAAGCAATGACCTTTTCAAAAGAATGGTTTTCTAAAAGAAAAAATAAGTATTTATCATAATTTCTCTTTGGATCTAATTTCCACCCCTAAGGCAAGAAGAAACATTTCACCACAAAGCCACATTCAAAGCAGTTTATTTTAACACATATTTCAGCACCTCATACAGTGATTCCATCATATGACTTGCTACTGAATGATAAAATCTCATGAATAAAGAAGTTTAGGTATTGAAAATCATACATAGTTTCATACCTAAACAATTTTTAAATGTTTCTTCAAGCTTCCTCACATTCCCATCTCCCTAATAAATTTTGTTATTGCATATTACACATGACTACATTGCTATAACTTAATGCTGTTGTATGAAGTTTATAAAATTTATTTTTTATATTTTCTTAAAATATTAATCGTGTAAATATATTTCCTGGGATTTTTAGGATATAAATTCAAGACAAGGTAGTCGGAAACAGTGTAATTTTAAAACAACTGCATATATTACATCCAATCCTCAGTGTATTTTTTGCAATCCATTGACTTCAAGAGAACTAACTTCCAAATCAAGCATTTTTAAAAATGCAATATAAGATTATGTTGCTCTTATTTATTTGTTTTTTTAAAAAAGCATACTCTACTGATATCAATATAGTAAGATGTAGAATTCTTATGAACTTGCCTGTGCCAGAGTTTTGTGAAAAGAACACAGAGATCTTTGGAAACCAATAATATTATCCATGAAAAGCAATACTGTAGGGGATGCCACAACGTGTGACATTATGTCATGATGCTATAGTTATGCCACAATTTTGGGAGGTGGGTTGCTAAGCGGGAAACCACCTCCAGTGAAGCGTGGAACTCTGGCTCTTTGTCCTGCGAAGTCATGTTCTATGTTACTCAAGGCTTTCTCCTTTTCCCTTGAAGATGAAGAAAAATAAAAGAGAAAGGAAACAAAGAAATAAGATGTATATTCATAATGGCAAATATTCTATCAGAAGATCATTTAAAATATGTTGATGAAATACATCAACATTTTAAGCATCCACAATTAGACATCTGTTTGAATCTAATTAAGTAACTGCTGATTGAAATGTATTAAAAATTGGAAATGAATCGCTCTCCTACTGTTAACCCCTTGAAATAGTTTCTCATTAGAAGCTGAATAATTATAAATGTTGTAATTCAGAAATTCTAATCTTAATACCACTCTTCAAAATAAGTATTTTTTTCAAATGATCATCAAAGGCAAAATGTGATATAGCTCTCTGTGTGTGTGTGTATGTGTGTAGTTTGTATATACACATTTTATAATAATTACATGTGTTCTTTTAGACAAAACCAAGACTATCTATATAACTCTAAAATGTTATGTTCTTCAGAATTTGTACCATAGGATGAATAAACACTGCTTTAATTTACCAGGCTAAAGAGAAAAAAACAATTTGAATGTTTATTCAGCCATTTAATGAGGACCAAGTAGAGCAATGTAAGGAACCAATTTTTGTGCACAGAGATGCATGACTGCACAAATGCTACAGAACGTTCCATGAAATTCATTAAACCAATGAAAAATTATGACCTTAATATAAAAGAAGTATGACTAAAACCGAATTCAACACACAGACAGCTAAGTTAAAAAATAACTATATTGCTTTCTGCAGTTCGTAATGTTCCAATAATACTTAGATCATGTCCTAAGAGCCAAAATGTTTATCATGATTTTAAATAAACTTTAAATAAACTTAGGGACTACTCATTTGTAATATACACACATGCATGTCCAAGTCAAATCTTTATAGGTGGTCAATTAAATTGTATAGAGCAGTTGTTGCATTAGTGCTATACAATGGAGACATTGCTATTACTTTATCTTGCTATATCTATCTGAAAACTGGTGCAATTAAAATATTTGAAAAAATACTATAAACCCATGAAATTATACAATAAAATTAATTCTCAGCAACGGTAGAGAAGGCAAATCTCTGATTGCCTGCCAGCCAACATTCTTTGCACCTCTTTAATTTATACGAAGAAGCAAATCAGAGCTGATTCACACATTCTAAAACCACCTGTTTTGTTTATCACAACAGTTGCAAAGTGCATTAGCTGCATTCAGCAAAGTTCAGTAGTACGGTTTCAATCATATCCACATTGTAATATTTCTCCTATACTATTAGTTTCCATTAAATTGGTAACGTAGAAAACAAATATTCTCAGCAGAGAACATTTTGGAAGAATATTTTGTAATACCTTCACTTGGTGAAAAATCAGCATTTACAAATCTATACAAAAGACTAAAAAGTTTCTTAGTATTGTCATAAGTGAATTCTGTAGATGCATAACAAATTAAGAAGACCAAATATAAGTACATTCTGATCAATATAGATATATGTTGGTATTATAATTTGGAGCATGATAAAACAAATAAATGGATTAGAAATTGAGAGAGATGGGGCATTTCATTTAAAGTAACAGAAAATGCCAATTGTGACCAATCTCAATTATCTAATCCTGGGAATATGTGTAACTTACGTGTAATAAGTAACTTGAAAAGTGCTGTTAACTATTGGAGTTCAGCTAGTCATTTTTCATTAAATACTATTCTTGCAATTGTCTTGATTACAATTATTAATACTTCTTACTTGTTTTCCTGCTCCTTGCGTTTTTGAGTGAGGTATTTCTTCTTTATATTCAGAAGTTCATTTGCAAGTCTTTCAATTTCATATTTGTATTCTTGACTCTGTGATTCATACATATTCAGCTCAGAAGATAAAACCTTAAAAAGCCAAAACAAAGCCTATCATAGTGTACCAAATCAGTGATTTGCCTTTATGCTATTTTAAGTTTTTTTAAAAAGTGACATAAATCCATCCTTGGAACAAGGAGAATCTTGATTGCACTGAGAGGTCACAATTAAATCTTTTAGCATGACTTTATGCAGGGAATGCTGCCTACAAAAGAGACAATGAGAGTTCTTTCTATACTTACCCCAGTCTATGAAATTACAATACTCCCCTAGAGATACTCATCTCACTCCTAACTTTGGCCATCCTGTTTAGAAAAGCCTTAAGATATGAGATAATTTCTTAATAAACTCACTACTATTCATTGTCAATCTCTGCTTTTTTGCAATGTTTTAATCTGGCTTTTCTTGTTTTACACAAAATCATAGAAAGTAGAGTTTGGATGGGACCTCTAATCAGTTTTGTCCCTTACACAGTTTCTGCAAACTACTTATGAACAGAAGGGAAATAGTTTGACTGGTTTATCAGAAAATTATGTTTATTTGAAAAGGAATTGAAGCTCATGTAACATTCTAGTAATGTCTCCATAGAAGGATCCACATTTACAGTATAGCAATGGTTTATTAAATTATTTTTCAAATCTTAATGTGATAAACGTTTCACAAAATGCTACTCTTGACACAATTAGGAAATTTTCACACAAGCTTTTAGTTAATTGAGTTAATCCTGTCTTTTGCTCCCGTATGACAGTTAGGATAAAAACTCTAACAAACCAAAGTAAAACTTCATCAATGTTTATTTAAAATTGTCCTTAATGTGATTCATTAATATTATCCAGAAATGATTTCCCTAGTTTTATAGATTTTTGTTAGACTAAAGAAATAAAGCCTGCAAGAAAAATTTGGATCAGAGCAAAAATGAATCTAGAAATATTTATTATTTACATCTGCACATTTCCTAAAATCCTACCGACAAGACAAAAGGGTAACCACCTCACCATCTTGATTGTTGACAGAATCTTTTATATTTAGTATTAGGTTTCTCCTGGGCTGAAACCCCTTAACCAGGTATTCAAGAAGTCAAGAAAATTTAATAAGGGTTGATGTAAGAAAACTAAGAAGCAATTACAAACATTGCTGTACAATAAAAGTAACTTCTATTTATATTGAAATCAAAGGTCACATTTTATGCATCTTTCTCCAAGCTCTGCAACACCCTGGAAGGGCCTCTCTTTTGGGCAGGAGGTCTGATTAACAAAAGTGTTCCGAACTGAAATTACTCTGTTTTTGAACTTGAAACTTCTCATTTGAACTCAAAACATCTTTACTAAGATCAGAACACTATCATGGTATTTCTTATATTGTGCTATAACAAAAAAGATAGAAAAATATCAACATTCTTGTGGCATACACTATGAATTAAGATGTTCAGCCCAATCTCTAAGTGTTTTTGTAAATTACAAAAATCTATGCTTCGTTATTTATTCCCAAGAAGACTAGGAAAATTCACCTATGTCTTATTTGCAATGAGTTTAGTCTCTTACTTTAAGCTGTTTTGTCTTCTCCCGTAGAGTGTGCCGATACAGCTGTAATTGTTCTGCTGCTTCGGGCCCAGGCTGACGAGCTAAAATGTGTTTCAGTTCCACATACAATTTTTCCTTCTCCTAGAAGACACAATTCAATATAAACCAAAATATTACACCTGTTCTATTTTAGAAAATAAGGGGGCAAATATGACAGGATCAGAAAAGAAAAACAAGAATCAAAGAGTAAACATCTTAGGAAGGAAGCTTGTTTTACTTAACTTTTTCACAACTGAAGTGTATCATTGTTATATAAATGAAACAAATTAATTATTGAATTAAATGCTATAAATGGGATTGGATAATCTAGTATAGTTTATATCATACACTATAATATATAGTACACTTTATAAATTATAACCTATGTACAATGCAATCCCACTACCAACAAAAGTTGTGAAGTGCTATATGAAAAATGTCATCTAAAGTTCGCAATAAAATTATACGTTATGATGTATTTTTTAAAAAAAAATAATTTACACTTGCTAATATTCTAGTTCACAATCTTATTTATTCTGTATATGAAAAATGTTGCTGTCTTATAATGACTTAATGTGAACTATAATGAGTGTTTTATATAGATGGAATTTATAAAAGTAAATTTATAAGTAATTCAGTTTCTTAGGTTGTAAAAAAGTTGTAGACTAAGGGCTTGTCCTCAGCTTACAAAGTTTCTTCTCACTAGGTCTGCCACAGGGAGTTACATGTCTTATGACATGCATAGGACAGTACTTTGCACCCCTGGCCAATATATATTTACAATTCAATATCAGTTATTGACCTATAAGGATTAAAATTGGGAAATGGCTATTTGGAGCCATTTGGGTATTATGTTATTGGAGGTGTCAGTCATTGTTTCTTCACGATGTCACCTACTGACCATAAGAGACACTAGGGTATAGCTAGAAAGTCTATTAATGTGTTTGTTTTTTTCTGTCATTCTGCTTCCTCTTTATCAATAACATTTTTTAATCTTATGTTACTTCCTTCTGCCTTTATTCACAATGATGCATGCATCGACCACTTACTCTCTGAGTTTGTAGTTGGGTAGATGCTAGGTTTTGCCTATGCCTCTCAATATTTCTTTAGTTTGTTTTCTTATTGTTATAATTATAAAATCTTGTCCACCTGTCACTGTTCGGTTTCAGGTATCACTTTCAAAAATGTTCATACATTCACACACATACACAAACTCTAACAATGTCAACCCCTAAAATTTGGGGGGAGGGTCAGTAGGTGTAAAAAAAGTATTTACCGCAATTTCCAATAACGACATGTTAAAGTAATGGGCATATATGACATGCTCTGGCATGAGTCACTTTCATTCTTTATGCAAGATTCCAAATGTTTTTTTTTTGTTTGTTTCATTTGGTGGCACCAATTATAGACTGCTGAAAAACAAAGTTTTTATGTATATAATCAAATCTAGGACTAATGGTTAAAGATTTTAACTTTTGGCCACGTCTCCTCTTCACAAAATTATAAGAAGTAGAAAATCTTAGAACTAGAAAGAAAGAAAGTCAATAGGAATTTTCATATGACTATGGCAAATTGTTTCCTTCCTCATCCTGAGAAGGTGACATTTATAAGAGAGATACTGTCCACTATTTTTTAGCTGATCTGCTAAGCTGTTGAGGTGCCTAGTTGGGAGAATAGAATTTCATGGACACTTCCTTTTTTACCAAAGCAGGAAAGTGAAAGCAACAGTCTTCAAACAGTGACTATTTACAAATATCTACATGGTGAAAAATTGGTTTTGAAATTAGCCTTAAGAATAAATAGGAAAAAGAGTCCTTGTGAGACTTACCTACAGGACAAACTCAAGAATTTTGGAGTCAGGGGAGATCAGGAAGGGGTGAAGAGACGCGGCTATCCTTCCTTTGAAAAGTGACTAAAGGAAATTACTTGGGGGATGGGAGGTTAGATGACCCATTGAGAGGTTTCTGTCTGTTGTCTTACTGAGTTCATCCTTGGTCACCATTTTTTTAAATAATTCTGCTAATATTGTTTCTTACTGTTTTAATATGTTTGTAACTGTCCAGAGTCATATTTGAGATAGGCAGCCATATAAATGTATTGAATAAATATATGTATGCGAGGGGCATGGCAGACTCATCTATATTCTGATGAGAAAAAGATTGTTAATCAACTTGTTGCTTTTAATCCCTGCACAACACTATTACAGGCTCGTTACAAGCCAAACTGCAACAAATTAGAAAAGTTGTAACTCTAATTCATGCATTCATTCAGTCATTCGCAGGAGCCGTAGTGGCGCAATGGTTAGAATACAATATTGCAGGCTAACTCTGCCAAAAGCCAGGAGTTCGATCCTGACCAGCTCAAGATTGACTCAGTATACCATGCTTACAAGATTGGTAAAATGAGGAACCAGATTGTTGGGGGCAATATGCAAATGTTGTAAACCGCTTAGACAGTGCTGTAAAGCACAATAGAGCAGTATATAATTCTAAGTGCTATTACTAGACAATATATCCGCCTTGCCCCCTCAATTATGTTAATGCTTTTCTCAGTCAGCAACCAGAAGCTATCTGAAGTTCTCAGCAGTGAGATAGCTCATTAGCTGAAGAAACTATGTAACCTGTACTTATTTTTATATGCTTTTATCTACCTACAAAGCTAGCTTGCTACCAGATTTGTTTCTAGTATGTATATTTACAACTTAGTCATGGAAACATACTTAGAGGGAAAAGTGTTCAAGTCTTTTATTGAAAAGTGAAAAAAATAATTAAGTCATTATTAATACTGTTGTCTACTGAATATTAAAAGGTAGCTAGGAAAGAAGTACTGAGGGTTTAAAAGCCAATGCTTAATAAATTATCATTAGGACTGGGAGAATGGATTGCACAATATATGAAGAAGAAAAGAGAGAATAAAAGAACTACTTGGATAGGTCTGTGTATTGAACTCTACAGAGCATAACTGTTCAGTTGATTTAAAATGCAAAACATTTCAGAAAAATATAATCTTGATTTACTAAAGGGAACAAAAGTGGCAAAAATAAACCCTATTCCTTGTAATTTCTTTGTGTTACCATTGTTATGCCCCATCCTTTAGGGCACAGAAAGTAACAGAAAGCGAAGAGTAGTGTAAATGATAGAACACACACTGCCTAATACCAATTCAAATCTGTCACATCATTCCTATGTCATTACACTATGCAAATACATTCATTTTGGAAAATTACCCACAATTAATTGCCCGTGACAAAAAAGAAATCCCTCCTGCCAAATCTTACAAATATACCATAAATGATTGATGTCAACAACTATGGACACACATATGACATTTTTGTGGACTACAATATTTTTGGTAAAAGGTACATTTAAGTGCAATATGTTGAAATATTAGTGCATGATCTGTTTCAAAATTTTTGATACTTATTTTGTTGTATTTCAATTTTCACCCAAACAAATTGCAGTCTCTTCAGTCTTACAAACTTCAGTTTTACAAGAACAGTGGACAGACTGGATCTGACAGATGGTAGAATAAACATTCAAAATCATCTAAATAAATTCAGCAGCTAGAAGGACAAACATATCATGTGTCACACAAACAACACATGTATAACAATAAGAACCAGGGAATAATATTGGCAAGGATAATTTAAGTCTTAAAGTAAATCAGCAACATGATTAAGTGGCATAAAAGTTCAATACTATTTAAAATTGGATTAACAGAAGTTTCCATTCAAAATTTGAGCATAAAAATAGGCCTTATTTGGAGCGCCATGCTCATTTTGCAACAAAATGATTCAAAGAGCAGCAAGGATAATAAATAATTTAAAGGCAAAATTGTGCTGGGATAGACTGAAAGGTTCTCTTTACCAAGATTAGAGAAAGAGAAAAATGAAGAGGAACAGGTTAATTTGCTGATAATTATTAATGTTAAGGAAGGAGAACAGGTATTTGATATGCTTGCTAGAATTCTTAGCACTAGGCTATATACAGGTAGTCCTCAACTTATGTCCAGTCATTTAACAACTGCTTGAAGTTCTAACAACCTCGAAAAGGGTGCTTTATAACTTCTAAAATACTTTCAGCCATCATAAAATGTCATGCTACCACCCATTCCCTACAGTTATGTAACTTAATTTCAGTGGCTTGGCAACCGGCTTGAATTTATGACCAGTTGCAGCATCCCACAGTCATATGACTAATTTATTATCTTTTTTTCAGTTTCTGGCTTTTTTTGCCACTTTCCAACAAAAAAACATCTATTCAGGAGAGTGAATTCAGAATTATGACCATGTAGAATGAAATTCCAATTGTATCTGTAAGTTGAGGATTATATATACTTTTTAATTAACTGATTTTTTTCAAAGAATCCCTAGAAAGGCATTCTTGAATGTTTTAACATATAGGGAAGGAAAAACATTATATTATTTTCATATATTGAGGCCTACAGATGTCTAGGAAAACTAAACTGAAAAAATGTTCTCAGTAAAAATAATGTATATTTTAGTGCATGCTACATAAACAAAGATTTAAAAAAAAAGAATTGTACAAAAGGTATTTGCAAAATGGATTGAGAAGTTTGTAACTAGTTTACATCCTGAACAAGGAGGAATAAAAAATATAAATTGAATGACAGATGCAGAAATATATTCTCATGATCTAACACAAAAACAGATCCACAGAATATTTCAAGCACCCTAAGGAAAAAAATCAATCTGCTGTGATTTTTCTAAAAAGAATTCTGAATATTATTTTAGGCAGGCACTTGCCAAAATTCTTAAACTTCTCTAAACCTCATTTAAGTAAGTTAAGAAAAAGGCTGGAGGCTAGAAAATAAACAAAAACATCTCTGTAATAAACTATTCCATTTCTACTGTTTACCACTAATCCTCTGTTTTAAACAGATTTGTTTTTTCATGCATTTTAAACTTTCATTATCTTTCCCCTCCATACTCCTTCATTCATTTGTTCACTGGCATATACCCCACAAAGATATAGAACACACACATACATGAATATGTACACATACATGTACATGCATATGTAGCTGTATCTACATCTATATATATCCATCCACTGCTATAATGTATTTAATGGAAGTTAAATTAAAAAGCATTATTAGCTTTTTGGTATATGGATATAATTCTCATCAATTAATATTGTTGCACTATTGTAAATTTCAGTGGTGCACTGAATCAGGCCCGTGCTAGAGAAACATTCTTCTTCGCTTAAATCTGAACAAGAACTTGTCTCTGAAATGAACACAAATTTTTTTCTTGTAGATTGAGCAGCAATAAATGTTTTGAGCTGCAAAATGGCACACATCAGAAAACAATTCTCAAGCAATGACAACTTTTAACTATAATTTAAGAATATTTACTGCAGTACTATAGATGAATCTATTTCAACTCAGAAAGCAATACACCAGGACTCTTGTGGAAGCCTAACTGTTTTAAAATCAGAGTCCTGCTTTTCTAGTGCAGCCTAACATTTACATGTTGAAGTAATACAAGAATGTATGAGATGTGAGGCACTATCAAAATACATTTGCTGCTTAGAAAACAATTAGATATTTATTTTTTATATCTCTTTGCATCAATAGACAAATTGTAAAAGAAGTAAACTATGTTTAGTAAATAAGGATATGAGGTATAACACAATATAGGTGGTTTTGCTGCTGTTAGATTATATACATCATATATATTGGACAAGTCTGCTGGGTCAGAGGTGCTTACTTATTATATTATTGCATATTTATAATAATTAATATATAATATAAAAATTCTATTTTATGACCCTGTAATCTTTTAATTAAATATCAAATGTATGGCAACATGTTTTGTTTTAGGTAAGGCATTGATACATGCTTAGACAATCTACTCATAAACTGATTTTACAACTTAATATAACAAGACATTGTATTGTATTGTATTGTATTGTATTGTATTGTATTGTATTGTATTGTATTGTAGTGCGGTGCGGTGCGGTGCAGTGTATTGTATGTAGACATGCATGGACTTGTGCAAATTCAGTGTATCTATCTTGTTCTTTCTGGTTCCTAGAAATATAATTATGCAGGGGAAAAGGGAAAAATATAATTCTTTTATAAGAGAAAAACACCAAATTGCAGAACAATGGAAAATTAAAGAAACTGAGGAGATTTTGACAAGTTACTATTATTTAAATAGTTGAGTTGGGGCTCTGACCATATCAGCATGGAAAATATTCCCGAATGTTGATCTAAGTCCACACAAATCTATTAGCATGATGCACAAAAATTATACAGAACAACTGTACTTATACAAAAGTAATAAAAAATAGTAGTAGAAGCTTAAGATTTTTTCTCTGAAATCCAGAATCTTTAGATTTTGTTGAAGAGCAGGAAGCATATTGAATTTAAATAGTTGAATGCATATTAAATGTAGCTCAAATTAGTATCATTTTAATAGCCAACATATTAACATTGTCAATCTGCTTCATTTTACTTTCTGCTTTGTAATAAATATTTTTGCTCCACAGCAAAAACTTTGTGGTATCTTCCTTCTCTGTTGGGAATTTCAGTTCAAATTTGCTCACACATGGAGCCATCAGAAAATTATTTAATTTATTTAACCGGGGAATAGTTTTAGCCATTCTCTGGCATCCTAAGAGAACAAAATGTTCTCTGGGATAAGGGCAGAATAATATGTTACACATATATTTTTGACAATCAAAATTACTGCAGCAAAGTAAGTGTACCTGTATCTTGCTTGAAAAATAGTATATACATTAAAATACAAAGAATAAAGTTGTCTCTTGGCACCTTTTTGTCAAGGATAAGTTAGATGAAAGTAAATAAATCCTACATAATACAACAGGTGCAATTTCATAATAGAATGAATTTTAGCTTTAAAGGAATGTTTACATTCTCCTAAATTATGGAAAGGTTTAAATATTCATGGAGATGTTCTACAATGAACTTACTTTTTGTTTGACTGTAGTTTTCTTTACTTTATACGTAGCATCTTTAACCTAAGCATATCTCAGAGGTACAATGACATAGGTGAACGGAGGAAGAAATAGTGAAGGGGCCAATGATAGCATGGGCGAGAAATGTGGGCCGAAATATAAATCTGGAAGAATGGGAAAGACTATGGAACATAAATTGCAAACTGACACTGTCAACTGCATATAGGGAAAATCAATACAAAATGTTCTATAGATGGCATTTAACACCGGCGAGATTGGCCAAAATGTATAAAAATATGAATCCGGAATGCTGGAAATGTAAAAATAAGGAAGGAACATTCTATCACATGTGGTGGCTGTGCCCTAAAGCAAAGAGCTATTGGGAACGGATAGGAAACTGGATACAGGAGATAACTAAGGTGCAAATTGAATTCAAACCTGAACTATTTATTCTGGGTATAATAAATTTAAAGATCAAAAAGCAACTCCAGCACATCATTATACATATATTGACAGCAGCCCGTATAGTATATGCTCAGTGTTGGAAGAGTGAAAACATACCTACAAACGATATGATTATATACAAAATTCTTGAATGCGCGGAAATGAATAAACTTACACTAGAATTAAAAGACAAGGAGGCAACAGAATTTTATGAAATATGGAACAAATGTTATGATTGGCTAGAACAAAGAAAGAAAAAGACATGATTACTGATGTAAATAAATTGTAAATAATATATATGAGATGTATAACACAGTTTTGTTAAGGGAAAAAATGTATTTTTCCAGTTTTATTTTTGTTGTATAGTGGAAAAAAGGAAAAATTAAAATTAAAAAAAAAGAAGCACCAAGTCGGGGTGGGAGCACAGAGGTGCATATTTGGCCACTGACTTTCTGGGGAAGCTGGCAGGAAGATTCCAAATGTCAACCACATGATTGCAGGGAGCTTGGCAAACTGGTTGTAAGTGCAAATGCCAAGCTCCCAGGCCATGATCAAATAATTGCATGAGTGTTGCAACAAAGACCAGTTGTAAGTCTCTTCATTTAGCACTGTCACAACTTCCAAAATTGCTGAACAAATGCTCCTAAATTTAGGACTTCCTATAAGCATATAGATTGTAATAATTCCACACTGATTAAAAATATGATTTCTACAAAAATTGAATTTTAGCCAACACTAAAGGATATATTCTTCTATACTAGTATAATAAAACTGAATGAATAAGCAAATAGACATTTGGGTTTGAGATTCAAATTCAGTCATGAAGGTAAAATTCTAACTTCTGAGTGAAATTGCCACTCATAAATGTGGTATTTACATTGTCATATTGAAATCGCAGTAATATTTACTTTAATTGTACAAGAGTTCTCTTATGCCTAAACAATTTACTACCATAGGATTTCATGTTCTACATTTTTAAAAGAGAAAAATACTATTGTAGATTTCCCCAACCTTTCTGGCTTTGCAGAATGGGGGGGGGGGGAAGAGGGGATGGTTCCATGTGAGTGGCGGGCGAACGGCAGGCACGCATGCACATTGCTCACGCAAATGGAGTGCATGCACTCACCCGCTGCTTGCTCAAGTGGGGATGCGAGCTTATCACCCCCACTTCCACAGCCCGGTTCTGAATGGCTCAAGGCCCAGTAGTGGGCTGCGGTCCAAGGGTTGGGGACCCCTGAACTATTGGATCTATATATGACTTTTTAGTATATCCAGGATTTCACAATCTGCTTCTTAATGAAGAGTACTTTTTGCATTTTCTTTTAGCTAACCCTTTTCTGTATCCAGCTTCATTATGATCCTGACAAGTCTTTAAAATGACAGGCATCCATAAGATTTTATGATTTCATCTGTGTTAATCTGAACATATAGTTAAATAAGCCAGACTTTAGCCAGTTAGAAATAAGATCAAATTTTAAAAGGGAAACAGCTTAGAAAGAGATAGGTTAAGTTTTAGAACAAAGACAAAGCTATAGAATTCAATTTATTATCCCTACAAAATTATTGTGTTAGTTACTGTACTTGTTCACTAACATAATTTAATAATAGTATACAAATAAACACATGTTCCAAACAAGCAAGTGAAGTGCCTCTAGTACTAACCATGCATCCTTGGTGGCCAAAAAAAACCCTGATACTGGGATATTCAAGAAATTAAAAACATAAGCAAAGTTTCCTCAGAGCTTTGAGACACCACTGTAGTTATGCTTTCCAAACTCAATTATTGAGGACACTGTAATGAATTAGGCACTGCATCTGTTATATCTGTAATATGATCAAGTGTCTCACTCTAGTGCATAATGTTGCTTTTGTGTAACAAAGGTGGTCATTTCTAATGCATTTGTTTTTATAATGTCAGCACAAGGCACTGTAAAGCTGCATGCTTTGAAAAAAGTAGGGCAGCATATTCCATTTTAGATTTATTTTTATTAGCCTGGTAAATACACATGCAATACGCAGCTATGCATTTTTAATGCAGGCTTACAAATAAATATTGTATAGATTTTTGCAATTCTGTAGGTGCACAATGAAAAACAGCTTACATTAAAAATGTGGTGGTGGGGTTGGGGAGATTACAGGGCTTTCCTGCCTCTCTTTCTCTCTGCCCAAAGTCAGAGAAAATTATGTAGGAAAGTTCCACTAAGAAAAATTCTATATTTTCCAATTATTTCTATCAATAAATGTTATAGGGCTTATGTAACATAGTGAACATGCTAGCCATTCTGGTTTGTAAACTACAATCCATTTCTTAAATTGGCAAACAATGACTTATCAGGATGTGTGGATTCAGTTAAAACTTTAGTAGGGCAGAGAAACCCAGAATAGTTCATAAAATCATAGAAGATATTTGGTCAAAAATAGAATATTGAGCAGTGGATCAATCTACATTACAGTAATCCATGCAGGAGATGACTAAAATAAGACCTCCCAATGCCGGAATGGGCACAATAGGCATATAACCTGAAGTTGTGCAAAGACCTTCACAATTGCTACCTTGTTTATCAAGCAGGAGTTTTGAATCCAGAACAACTTCCAGATTGCACACTGCATCATCTGGGGCAGCTCCACCCCATCCAGAGCTAAATAAAGTAAATCCCAAGATCCAGGTGTCCCAAAAACCTAAAGCCACTCAGTGTTGCCAGAGTTGAGCTGAAGCCTGTTGTTCCTCTTTCAAGCCCCCACAGCCTCCTGACCCAAGACATGGTGTCAGCGCTAATGCTTCATCTGAGATTTTCAGTTGCTGATTCTGGCACATGTTCATCTCTAGCTACATTCACTATGCAGATGGAAGCACTGCTGCTGAAAAACCAAGTACTATTGGATGAAGTGTTTCAGTTAACAGCAGCTTTGCAGGACTGTCGAACCATCTAAGGCTGAATATTCCTCATATGGCATCCGTGTGACTTCCTTATTGGAAAAAATCACCACTACCATCTCCTGTAAAGTGTGGGGGAAGCCCAGCACATTTGCAGTATTTCTGAATCAAGTATCTTATACATTCAGCCCCAGGTAGAGGGTTTTGTGGATAACAGAACCCAGGTGGGATTTATTATAAGTCTGATGACAGTGGCAGTGCTAAATGAGCTATACAGTTCCTGCTATAACAAAGCCGTTACTTAATGATTTTCCAGGATTTATAGCTGAAATTATGTTTAGGGACTATAAAGAGCCATGTCAGCAAAAGTGCTTAATAGTATAATGCACTGTAATTTCTGGGTTATCACACATTTAACCTGAATCATGGTGGCACTGATGCACCATGAGAGCCTTGGGAAAGAGACTGAATGAATTGGCAAAGATGAATCAATCTACTATTCTACTAAAGTTAATCCAGCTGAATAGATGGCTGGTTTGAATCTAGACATACTCAGCATTGCTGGAGTGTATTTTACAGCACAGGCAATAAGGAATATTCACAAACCAATTAAAGTGATAGCAGAAGAACTCATACAGTTGAAAGGAACCGGACCTTGCTTTTCTGAAGAAGGACACCATGTAAACATAGTGGGATGGCAGGGTATTTTTACAACAAGGACCCAGAAGAGATGAGGAAAACATGCTCCATGAGGGAAACAAATGCTCTCAGATTCAGTAGGGGCTATAACAAAGGAAATGTTTCTTTGGTTTACACTATTCCTTTACACATTGACTACAAGAACCAAAGCCAAGTTCTCTGTCTTAACTAAGCTGGATCCTGTGGTTTCAGGTAACCTCATGGACTAAGATTTTACTTGTTCATATCATATAGCGTCAAAAACATTACTGCCATTTAAATGGAAACCACTGATAGATAACCGTTGTTCAAAGCAACCATTATCCAAAGAACCTCCCTTTGCCTTTCCAGGTAAAGGATAAAAAGGAAAAAAGCCAATTACTACATAGCAAAAATCATACCTTTCTTAGTAACCTTAGGGATGGAGCTCAGAGTGCCCATTATCTTATCATAAATTTGTCTCAGGGAATAAGTTCTGTTCAAGTAAATGCATGGAGTCCTGCTGCTCTCTAGTGGCGATGTTTATTTTGACAAGAGAAAGAACTGGGCAGAAAAGAAAGAAGCATCATTGCTACTTGTTCCATTGTCAAGATTTGCTGTTAAACTGAGGTGGAATGCGGGAAAGAGAAAACTATTCATTTAAGCACTGTTGCCATTATCTCTGTGTTGAAATCTGATATTGTAATTTGCAGGAAGGATGCTATGAAGTGTTTTTCCTCAAGCAGGAAGAAATACCCTGAAACATCTGCCATGTAACTCTGCCATTGATCAGATCCCAGGGGCTGCAGGGAACCTGTATCAGCGTCCGAATTGGAAAAAGATTTACAGCAGGGAGTCATTGGATGCTTAATTTTTCCTGCAGCATCTCCTATTACATTTGTCAATAAGGTTTTCAGAACTAAGATTTTATTTCTTTATTACTACAACCTCAATAGAATTACAATTGCTTGTTTTGAAGCATACATTTATTGGGATGACCAATAATGCCATAAAACTATAATGTCACAGTATGTGGAAAGTTGGGATCTGTACTGACATAAAGACTAGAGATATGGAATGGCATTTCAAACCCCCTCCCCTTCACACACACACACACACACACCGATATTTTTAATATACTGTGATGCCATTCAGTAACTGGAATATAATGGAAAAGAAAATCAAAGGAGACTTACTCATCCTGCACTCAACCTTGCTAAAGGCTTGATAGAAGGCCCAGGTTTTCAAGCCCCTTCAGGTCACCAGTGGGCGTCATCCAGATCTCAGGGAGAACCTCATTCTAGAGTGCAGGAGCTGTTACAGAGAAGATGCACTTCCAGGGTACTGATATAATATATGTTTAATTGTGCCAACTCTGCCATTTCAAACGATCTGGAAAGATAACTGGTCCCTCAACTAATAGGCTCTATGCTATGTATAGGTAATAGTCAGCATCTTGAATCACATCTGGAAGATGTCAGCCCTACCAGATAAACCAGATAGAAAAAATGGCCAGATGAGCTCATTTTATATTATTATAAGGCTACATTAACAGAATCTTGCAAGTCTGAAGGTACAAATCTCCTGCCATCACTTTTAACAGCCTGATAAATTAGGGCAGGCTCACTATTCAGCAACTGTGGGCTCTTCCCTCTCTCATCTGATTGTTCCCTAGGCAACATCTCTTCCCCTCATGCAATGTCAATATCGCATACTAATACAGCTCATGAAACAGAGATGCTATATAGGCATGCCAAGTATGGACTAGCTGAAGATTCTGGTGGTCTTCAAGAGCAGCCTCATGTAGACTGCATTGCAGTAGTCAAGCTATGAGATTATCACGGCATGAGTGACTGCCTGAAGGTCCCCAAATAGGAAAGGCACAACTGATACAGCTGTGCAAACGCATCCCTGGCCATAGTTGCCCTTGCTCCTTGTGCAGGAGCTACGCATTCCAGGAGACCCCAAAATTGTGCATCACTCTTGAATGGGGTACTGCAATTCCATCTCAGAGATGGAATACCCAGATCAGTCAGAGATGGAATACCCAGATCTATAGAAGGGAAATAAGAGCTCCGTGGCCCTAACACCCACACCTACTTGATCTTGGTAAGACTGAGTCAGACATCTAAATTATACCATCTCCTGGCACAGGGGCAGAAAGCTGATAGCCTCACTTGGCTGGCCTGGATCCAAAATATAAATGGGTATGAATAGCATGTTTAGATACTGAACCACAAACTGGCAGATGACCTCACCCAGTAGTTTTATGTAGATGTTAAATATAAGGGGAGAATGAATAAAACTCTGGGGCACTGCACAAAGGAGAGGTTCATGAGAATGATCTCTCCTCCTCAATTAGCATTGACTGGAACCAGCTCAGGAGTCAGCTCAGAAAGATACTGTGGTTGATAGCATCAAAAGTAGCTATGAAATTAAGGAGCACAAGGATGGATGCACACCTCCATCCTGTCTCCACCACAGGTCATCTATTAGTATGACCAAAACTCTCTCAAAATGTAACTTATAACTGCTTTTATACGTTTATATGTATTATAATAGGACAATAGATTTCCTGTGTTTAGTTCTCATGTAGTAATATTTTACATGCCACCATTCAGCAGCCACTATTTTTTGCAAATTATATATACCCTTTACATGTCTTTCCTGCAATAATGCCATCCCCTTCTGTATCAACAGTTGACAAGTGGATAAAAAGTTGCTATAAAATATTAATCAAACGAGTATCATGAGGACAACAAAATATAGGCAGAAGATGGCAGAAAAGCCCTGCATTGGCAGTCAGAACTAAGGTTTGGCTGCCTATAAAGAACCCTCAATAAGACACCAGACCTGAAAATAGATCCATGTTTTAGTGCCCTCTTCCTTACAGAAGTTCACATTGTCTTTATCCTCTATAGAGTTATCAGCATGTTGTTTTCATCCAACCTCATTGATCAAACCAAATTCTTCATTACAGGTCAGCCAGACTAAATAAAACTTACTAAAAGAATTTACAAAATAGAGCTACAAGATAGAGCATCAAAAAGAAAGTGTACAGGATAAAAAATATACAACCATGCTCACATTATTTTGTTGTTCAGCCATATACGAGCTTTACAAATTGTAAAAACAAACTTTGCAATGCCAGGAGTTAACTTGGAGTCCTTATCTGCTAGTAGAAATTTCATATAAAATCCTTCAATCCATCTCCAAAATGGAAGAGATGTCAGGAGGTACCTTTGCATATATCTCAACAAAAATAGCACAATATAACAGAATATGAATTTGTGTTTCATTATTACCATTTTTACAAGGGCAAAGCCATTTGTATATGAGATTCTAAGACATTTTGCCTCCAGCTGTGCTGATGGTATAATATTGAACTGTACTAATGTATATAAACTTGTCAAAATTAATTGTTGTGAGTTGGTATAGATACAATGGTGTTTTAAACTGTGTATCGCTGTGGTCCAATTGTACCCTGACTCTAACACTATATATTTGTTGATGTTTTATCTTTCTTTGTATCCAGCCTACATGGAACATGCACCTCCCCATGAGCAGCACCTCTTTAATAAAGTTAGCAGTTATGGGATGGCAAATGTGAAAACAAGTAAAGTCACTGGAATAAATGGACAGTTTTCTCAATGGAGGAAGGGACCTTAGATCCTCAAAAATTAGTCAATCAAAAAAAGGACAAAAAATTATAAATTAATCATGAAATGCCAATCCAACAACAAAGAGAAATAGGGGAATTCCATCCATCTTACCCAGGGTCTGAATAAATTGCCAGGTTTTCAAGGATTTCCAAAACATTATCAGGGATATTTTATTAGGTAAAAGGTAACTTAGATAAACATAATAAATTTAGTGAAAAGTCCAGAGTCAAATCAAACATACTTCTTGGCATACAGGAAGTCTGTGGTTACAGGAAGTAGACGAAAACTGTTCCTAGCCTCCCTGTGCCTGTATATATATTTCTAGTATACCATTGCTTCCTAGAGCCCTTAGTACCTTATAGACTACTTTATTGTGACTGTTGCATTTTCCAACAATATTTACAACTTCCAAAATTCAAAGTGTTCAGAGTAAATGCTTTTTTCCCACACAAAAGAGACAGTGTGGTTTACTAATAAAAGTGTTAGATTAACATTAGGGAAACTCAATTACAGTCTACTTTCAATCATGGAAGCTTACTGGTTGACGTTAGGATACTTACTCATTCTTAGCCCAATCTATCCAACTTTCTTGCTGTGGGGAAAAATCAGAGGATTTAGCGGTATGAATGGTATTTTGAGCCCCTAGAGGATAGGTGGCATGTAAATTGAACTAAATAAATTAAAATTAAGTAATCCCTATTATGCATCATAGCACTCTAATGCATTGTAGTCAATTAAATAAAAAGTATAAAACGGTTACTTTTTTTAATCTATTTTGTGTGTAAGCTTTATAAATATATATGTCTGCTATTAAGGAAGATGAGTAAGTTATCACAGGATTATGCAGAAGGAAAAAGAGACCAGGTTTAAATTTATTTTTCAACTCTCCCTGAACCTATTAAATTAAACTATATTAATTGCTTAGTTGCTGAAAATAAAAAACAAAGGTAGCTCTTTTATCCTTCTGTTCTTCATAGTAATCACTAAAGAAGCAAGCTGCAAAGTCCTTCCTCAACCTTTTGTCCTGTGCTAAAAGCATTTTCCTGAGGGACAAACAGTTCTTCCAGGAGATCCATGCTTATAGCAATTACTCAAAGTAAACAGAGCTACAGCACGTAGGTATGAAATATGGTAAACAGAAATTCAGAGATGACTTGAATGAATAAAGATTAAGGCTATGTTTTATTATTTATATTTAATTTAAATATTTTCCTTTCAACATCTTATTGTTGTGTGAATGCAGCAAATTAGCTACTATTATAATGTTTCTTATGAATAACATCAAATCTATTTAGCATTATATATAAACATATACTCCAAGTGCTAAAGTTTACTGGATGAGATCATTATATTTATTCTTTATCCACTGAATGTCCCAGTGTTCAGAAAGCTACAGTAGATATTTGAACAACCTCTAATGAAGTTGTAGCAGTCTCTGTGATGGAATATAGTAAAGAGGTGAATTCCCAGGAAGGAGGGGTACATTCCAGTGGAGTAAGAGGCAATTCAGTCCAGATGTTAGTTGTGAAAGAAAAAAAGTGAAAACAGCCCTTCCCTAATAGTTCACAGAATATATTATAGATGCAGATAGTAAAGTGCTCAGTCTGGCAAGATTTTGTCTATACAGTAGATGTGAAACAATAAAGAACTCAGCTTAGAAGAATCACCATGTGTCATTCTTGGTTTTGGGCCTGACAGTCTCTGTTTTAAAGTACGGTATTCTGAAAAAATAAAGATGCCATGCTGGTAAAATAATTTCACTTTTACCCAAGCACCCTAGAGTTTGTAAATTAAACTGACCCAGCTGCAATGAAAGATGTATTAAAATGTGCATATCTGGGGGAATGGCAGATTTTCCTATAGCAAATGTATAATATAGTATATAGGGAAGCATTTATTTTCATATATCACCTTTACCCATAGCAGAAACGTTTAGGGAATAACAGAAATTATCAAAAAGAGATATTTTTCCTATAATCACAGTGCAATCCCTGAGAGAGAAAGTCAAGTTGGAATCAGAGCTAAAGATAGTAATATGTTATCTATCTATAGGCACAAGGGCTTTAATCAAATGATTTATAAAATATGGCAGAAATGGCTGGGGTACAACATGTTCCTATGTACTATTTTAACAGCAACTACTGCCACAAGAATATTTTATTTATTATTTAAGGGATAGAATCCTAATGGACTCAACAATATCATCTACAATAGTCTATAATCATATTTCCAAACAATTAACATCAATATAAGCAATAATAGCCTTTACTTCAATTTGTTGTTTGAGGAGATTGTCATTCATGAAAAACTCATAAGCAATGTAATGGCATCATGAGTCTCTAGACTATAAGATTTTTGTTACATTTTTAATTTCATAACTGTAGAAAAAATGATTATATTTCAGAACCTGCAAATCACAAATCCCACATTGAATGTTAAGAATTACCAGAATCAGGATGCTTTAATTGCTCTGTTGGGTGTTTTATTATTCTGTTGTTTTACTGTAATTACTCTGCAGATCAGAGAGAGTTAGTTTATTTTTAATTATATCAAAAACTCCTTCCAAATATCAGGAACATTTGGGAAATTGCCTGTCCCACAAAGGAGAAGGTGCAGATGTTGGTTTTGAAAAGCAAATATAGACATTATTCTATTAACAAACTTTCAAATTGCAAACTTTTGCCAGTATGAACAAACCTATCCACACCCAGAAGTTGGGAGAAGGCAGGAAGGGCCCAGCTTCCCTTGCACCTCATGAGCCCAAAATGAAAGCCCTCCTGCTCCCTCCTGCCCCAGGACCCTTTAGGCTGGAGTTGCAGACAGGTGCTGCACACTGGCAGCCTCACAGCAAAATCTTGCTTACTTGTTGAACTTGCAAACAAAGTAGACTTACAAATACTGTCTCAGTATGTAACCATTCATAAATAGGGGACTTCCTATAGTAGATCTTTTTGAGAGCCAGTTTGGTGTAGTGGTTAAGGCATCAAATTAGAAACTGGCAGACAGTAAGTTCTAGTCCTACGTTAGGCATGAAACCAGTTAGATAATCTTCTGCCAGTCACTTTCTCTTAGCCCCAGGAAGAAGGAAATGGCAAATCACTTCTGAAAAACTTTGCCAAGAAAACTGCAGGGACTAGTTTAGGCAGTTGACAGGAGTCAAAAACTAACTCAAAAACATAATCAAAGAAACTCTTTTTTACAATAATTAGGATTTATTAATTGCATTTAATGAAAAAACATTTATGGATGCATTAATAATATCCCTATTGTTTCCTAAAATGCATTATTAAGAATGTTTCAGAATTAAATCTCAGTGAGTTCAGTGGGGCTTTCTAGTAAAAAAAAAAAAAGTATATAAAAAGGCAGTTTAATGGCACCCCACTCATTCATTGGGATGCCATTAAACTCAATCGGCTGTTAGGATATATGTATAAGATATTCCCATTAAAGTCCAAAAACGGAAAGATTCACAAAGTATAAAGAAAAGCCAAATGGAAAATTTTAACCGAAATGACAATTTCTCAGCATTCTATATGTATTCAGATTTGAAATCCTGAGAGAATTCTTAATTATTTTTCTGAATCTTAATAAGTTCCCCTATATACCTTTAAAATGTTACGCTCGGTTCTATTTTGCAGGGCATGTCTTTTTTTGCTATTCTGTTACACATTTCTGAAAATCAGAATGTGATTTTTAGAATGCCGGTATAGGGCAGAGATCTCCAGTTTTCTTATTCCTAAAATCAAAACTCTTTTTAATCATTAGAAGTCATCCACGGTTTTAATGGTTTTGCACTATTTAACATACATTGCAAATGCCTCTTTATTCATTTCTGGTACTGTAATGCATTTAAATGCATTCAGTTCATTTACTGGTTGTAATTACAGAAAACCCTTAGATTACTCTCCCTTACCATCCTAAGTCCTTGTATAATAAAACAAACAAAAATATCTAGTTAAACAGTCACTGAAATGTTTCACCAACAATATAGTCTGTTAACACATATATTCAGGTAGTTTTTGAATTTAAGAAGGAATGTATGAGACAAAACTATATTCCATCAACACTGGCTTCCTGATGAAAGAAACACATTTCATTTTATAGAGTAAAGAAAAAAGATGCACTAAAGAACTGTAATAATGAGCCATCATAGAGATATAGCAAGACATATAATGTTAAATCTTCATCTCTTACTCAGAGCCTGAATAAACTAGGCACAGAACTATTCAAATCACCAAAGTAGATCCCCCAAATGATCTACAAGATGATGATGATAAAAGTACTGTAGCAAGAAACAGATCACACCAAGATAAAATCAACAATCCACTTAACTCTTCTGACACTGTACTAATTGTTTTTTGTTTGTTTGTTTATTTGTTTGAGAATAGTATTTAGCAATAGCACTTAGATGTATATACTGCTTCATAGTGCTTTATAGCACTCTCTAAGCCAGGGTGTCAAACTCGCCATGTCACGTGACGTGTCACGATGTATCGCGACTCTTTTTGCATTGCCAGCAATGAGGTGGCCACGGTTTCGGTATGATGAAACCGGCCCGCAGGCCAGCAGTTTGACACTCCTGCTCTAAACTGTTTACAGAGGCATGAACTGTTACTATTTGAAAGAGGGATTAGGGGAATTTTTGTAAATGAAAATGGAGATATAAATACTAAATGGTTAATTTTATAACCCTTGCTAGACTTTTGATGATTATTAAGATATGCTGAAGATTTAGAGATGGACCTATAGAAAATTGGATGAGATTTGAAATGAAGAACTATTTGGTTGACTTTTAAGAGACAGTGTTAAGTTGTCTTCACTTGTTGGAGATGAACACGTTATTATATTAGTTTTACTTGTTTAATATAATCCTCAATAAAATTATTGAAAAAGGACTATTAGTTATAGTGTGTGGGTACAGTTAAAATATAATACAAACTTATACAAAACATTAGTACATTTACTGGAAAAAAATGCCTTTTATACTCTGGAATACAATATCACAAGTAATATAAAAGAGCATATTGGATGCATTCAATGTCAAACGTACCTGGAGAAGTAATTCTTTTTCAACAACTTCTTCGGTCTTGCTAATAAGTCGTTTCTGAAGTGCATGTATCTTCTGTATCAACTCATAAGTACTTGGGTCACTGGCCTATACAAGAGGAATATTTTCCTTGATTAGTTGTAACTTCTATGACTTTCTGTATACAGTATAGTATTGGTGTAGATACTTTCCACACCAATATAATAAAACCTGTTAAAGAATAATGAAACTTTAATTGTGTTAGTTATGATTTGTCATAAGAAAGATTGGGCAAAAAAGACAAGTTTGTATAGGTAGTTGGTGATAGTTCATATGAAATTTCTACTTCTTAGGTTACTAACTTGGACTATCAGGTCTAAATTGCCCCCACAAAAAGCAATTGTGAAGTCTTCATATGGAATATATTTAAAGCTTGAGCAGAAAAATACTGAGGGTGAGAACAGACTGTTGGAAGATCCATTTTTCAAATGTCTTATATTCTTCTTTTTTTAACCAGTTATCAATTTATGGGTATTTTGGAATTAATTATACCTCCAATTTTCTCCATCTGTGAACATTCATTGGATTTTCCAGCTCTTCTTCCAAGGCTCTACAGCGTGTGCGTTCCTTCAATAACTCCTTCTGCATATGATAAACTTCCTGCCTTCAAAAACAGATTCAATATAAGTGTCATGAACTCAGTTAATGAGCTCATATTTAAAAATATGTTTAGCTCTCTCCTCTCCTAAAAAATATTTGTACAACCATCGTTGACTCTCATGTTTTCTGGAATATTTTTACTAATCTTGATATATTTTGTAGAAGTTTCAATTACTGAAATAAAAAAAAATTCACCAATTATTATAAATGAGTTTTATTATATTATTTTCAGATCCTCTAATTTACTCCTTGCCAAATATTATAGTAAATGTCATTATATAAATAAAATTGACCACATCTTCTCTCAAGAGAAAAGTAGAGAATCTGAAAATAGTATAATGGTATAATAAAACTCCTCCAACTCTGTAATTCTGTTATTCTATTATATATATGTGTTTTCTAAATTAAGCAATGGGATATCAGTACTCTGATTTCAAAAACAAATGAAATACAAAACAGTAAAAGAAAACATATTGAAATATGCAAATATTACTTAGAATTTTGTAGTAAAATAGCTATGCTCATAGGGTAGATCTCAAACTTTCTTTCCAAATGTTCCTTAGCCCCACTTTTTACTTTGCGTAGTGACTTGGTAGTTTTTGTTGCCACCAATTATCTTCCAGGAAGCACTTTACCTGCTATTCTCCCTTTAACCCTGGCTTCTGTGGGACAGGGGGGTCTCACCATTTGTCTTACATTTCTGATAATTAAATCTTACAATGGAAACAATGCTGCCTCCTGGTCACATAATTATCTAGGTGTGTAACTAGAAGTTTCAGCCCTTTTTTCTTTGGAAGCAGACTAAAATCACCCAGGTTAAAAAAAAAACTATTTTTTTTAAAAAAATAATACAACCATAGCCATACTTATAAATGAGAAATTGTAAAATACACATATATTCAGCATTGTAATTACAGAATTATCTTGATTAAGGTCAGCAGTAAACAGAAAATTCACAAGAAAATATATATGAAATGCTTTAGTTAGACCACAAAATGCCATTGGTCTACCATCAATAAAAAGTTATTGATTAAAAAGGAAATCAGAAAATGTAACAAGAAATAGGAATCTGATAGAATTCAAAGTGATCACAAAAAGATTAATTAATATTTTCTTGTACAGAGACTGAAATTTGATTCAAGGATGACATAAAATCTATTTTTCTAGATCTATCCAGATAAATTAAACTGTAGACTTAACATAATTACTTTAATTCAGGGGTTCTCAACCTATGGGTCGCGACCCCATTTGGGGTCGATCGACCATTTCATGGGGGTCGCCAAGCAAGGCTGTCCGCCATTTTTTTTCCCTTTTCCGTCGGGTGCCTTACCTCCCTTGAGCTGGGCCAGCTGGTGGTTGGCCTGCTCAGTCTCTGCCGCTTGCCAGCTACGCCTCGGCCGGCGCAGGGGGCGGAACCACGCATGCGCGATGCTCCTGGGCAGGGAAAGTCCTCGACTTACGACCGGTTGGGTAGTCCTCGACTTACGACCGGTTTAGTCCTCGACTTACGACCGGTTTAGTCCTTGACTTACAACCGGTTTAGTCCTCGACTTACGACCGGTTGGGGTCGCAGCATTAAAAAGGTTGAGAACCACTGCTTTAATTAATAGTAATTAAAGATCTAATTCCTCTGGTCAGAATAATGGGCTTTCTGAAGCAAAAGGTTCATTTGCTTTCCTTACTGATTTTCCCTTTTGCCTGGAAACTCATACCTTTCATCTTAGCCTGTAAAGAGAAGGTGTTTTGTGTGTATACTATAGCTGATATGATAATACAAAATCTTTGTCGTGTGTGAAAAGAAACAATCCCTGGCATTATGCCTGGACTTACTAGGTAAGTACACACACTTTTTCTACCTTAGTTCTTCCACATTAGCCACACTCTTGCCAAGTATTGCCTTCTCCCGCCGAAGTTTTTTTATCTCCAACTTGAGTAATCGGATGTCTTCAATTCTTTGTCGATACTGCATTTCTCCTTTGTTGAGAATTGATTGCTGAATTTTTATCTTCTCATACAGAAGAGCCAATTCATCATTGCGACGAACTAACTGGCTCCCAAGAATGTCTCTTTCACTAATAACCTGCAAATAATACCAGCCAAGACATAATTTTACTATTCGTAACATCTTCAGTGGCAAAAATGTAAAGCTTCAAAATACTACATATCATCAATACACTATTGGAAATGTATTGCCAAGTGTTGTTTGTTCAGCAGGCTAGACCTTCAATTAGACTTAGCATGTTATTTCTACTTCCCAAAGATTTCATTCAGTGGGTTAGTGCAATACTCTTCACTTAAGTTACATTGGACGTTAAAGTTTTTTGTTGTTGTAACTTACTTGATCTAATTCTTTCTTTTGTCTTAATCTTTCTGCATCAGCTTCAGAAATAATTTTCAAGAGCTTTCTTTCTTCTTCCTCTTGTTTTTCAATAAAATGCTTTGTCTCCAGAGCCTGTTGTCTCATTTTAAGCAGTTCACCCTGACAGAAATAAAAGAAAGAGGAAAATAAATTATGTTTATAACATCTTTCCACTTCATAAATCTGGAAATTTAAGACTGTTAAAGACAGTCTCATACTCTTACTTGGCTTCTCCTGCTTTATTTGATTCAATTAGCTGATTCTCAAGAACAAATGAGATTTATTAGACAAATGTAGAATGAACAAATGTTGTACTGCATGTCCTACCGAGAAGAAACATATGTGATTTAAGGTAAATATGTAATAGATTCAGATAAATACAATGATCCATCATATGCAGAAATAACCCATCAACTGAAACCTAGCCAGAATTGTTGCTAATGAAAAATATAATTAATATAATATTAATAAAATAAATGCTGTAGTGCCTGGCATTATTTGTAAAATTATAACCATTTAACATTTATTTTAAATGAACAATAAATCATACAGAAACTAATAATAATAAAACTTTATTTGCTCTTTAAATAATGAAGGATGTCAGTTCTTTTAGAAAAAGTTCACAATTATGGCAGCAGTTAAGGTCATGTTTCAAGTTCATACACTATGTTGAATAGAAAGCAATAGAGAACATAAAAGTACCACAATGCACTTGAACACTACTACTCAGTTATAGCTAATTCAATGAGTTGCATGTAGATTATGAACAGTTTGTTGTTATATAGACTATAGCAACTAAAGGCATGCAGTATACAGATGAAGCATGAAGTCTTACAACTACTGTTTGTAGACAAGGAGAAGGAGGCATAAATTACGTCCCTTAACCAGGGGGCTAGTCTCATTTTGAAATATTTAATAATGCAGAGGGGACAAAAGTGGTATTAAATATAGACCTCATTTCTCCAGTCATTCTGCCACATCCATGTGACAATTCTGTGAAGATTAATTCCATTTATATCCTACCTTAGACCAGTCTTCAATTTACAATTTGATATCTACAAGGTGAAAGAAGGTAATCCAAAATATAATCAATTTCTGAGATTACATCTCTGTCGCCTGCCCCAGCACTTGAGTCTGTGTCAAGGTAGATTTCACTGAGTTTATTCTCAAAGGATGATGCAAATTGTGTATAGCAACCCACCAACTATTTCAGCTCTCCTATAAAACATATTGATGAAAGAAATACCACACAGTATAGAAAAGCAACACCACTTCATTATGTGTAGATGAAGTTACAACAATATTTTTGCTGCTCCAGAGCGTGTTTTTAAGTAAGCTTCAATTTGTGCTCAATCTAATGTGTCCAGAGAGGTCCTGTACTTGCACACCAATGTTGTCCTATCCCCTTCATTGTTCTCTAGTAAATCTAAAGGCTGGTCTAGCTCTATAATAGAGAAAACTGTGAATAGGAGCAATAGCATCAACAAGTCAAGCTGTACCTATATTCCAAAGATCAACCAACATTTCAGTAGTATTACCAATACACAAAATAGAAAGCTGCTTACGGACATTTAAAATTCTGTTTAGATGTATTAGGCATCTGACCCGCTGATGTTAATTAATTCTCTACTTCTGTGAAGCAATCAGCCACAATGGGGGCAAAGAGGATCAGCCCGATAAAAGCAGAGATATTGCATCACAAGACAAACCTTACCCCTTTTCAATGTGTATTGCAATGTCACATGCACTTCCAAAAGTAGCAAACCTACTTGACAATAGGCATGTATGTACGACAGCTGCAGCATCCCAGGTTCATGTGATTGATCGCCTATTGCGACCTCAGCTGGCTTCCAACAAGCAAAGTCAATGGGAGAATGCTCAGCGACCATGTGATTCACTTAACAACCACAGTGATTCACTTAACAGTGGCAAAAAGTCCTAAAATTGGATGACTCACTTAACAACCATCTTGCTTAATATTGCAAATTCTAGTCCCAATTTTGGTGAAACGTCGAAAACTACCTGTATTAAGAAATATACAGCAACAAAAACTATAGGCTTGTTTCTTATATTCAGCAAATCTTCCCTTAGTGCAGACATGTCAAACTCGTGATGTCACGTGACGTCGCGCAACGTATCGGGACAGTTTTCCATTGCTGGCAATGGGGTGGGCGCAGCTTCCACGTGATGCGTCTGGCCTGTGGGCCAACAGTTTGACACCCCTGCCTTAGTGAATGCTTGCAAGGCAATATTATCATTTCCTCATATGAAAGTATGTCATCTGCTATTAGAGGCAAAGAAATGTTCTTCCTACTGTACATCTATGAAAGGGAAGATACATCCATAAAACTTCCAAATACATAACATGCAAAGCTTATGATAAAAAAATATCCTGATTCCTTTCCAGAATTTTAAGCTGATTATACAAAAAATTAAAATCTTAAACCCTTATCAATACAATTTTGCCACAGTAAACAGCTATTCTTAAACTTCCAAGAATCCTACAATCAGTGCAGAACTAAACCTATTAATTTGACAATGCATTCAGCAGAAATTCTGTTCATATCAAAGTGCACACCTTCAAGCCAGTTACTAATGGTGGTAGACCACAGACATTTTTATTATTGATAAAGCAGTAAAAGAGAAGAGCAATCAAGTTAATGTCAAATTGCTGGCAGATGATTCCATAATGATAATGCATCAACTCTCAGGCAGATACAGAATCCACATTCTTTACCTTTTTACAAAGTTCTATTGATATCCTGTAATAACAGTAAAGGTGCTGATAAGGACAGAAAACCCCATAACAGTAAATGAACAAAAAGAGAGCAAACCCAAAAAAAAATCAAAAAGAGATTTTTCCTTTTTGTTGAAAATAAAAGTCTTAAAATAAAATGTGCTTAAAAATGTTTTTCTTAATCTTTAATGGAGAAAATTGGACCGAATTCAGGGGTTAGAATCAGGCTGTCAGACTATGCTAAATTCTTTGTCTTTCGCTAAAAGAAATAATTTTCTACTCTTTTTTTTATTTGTTATTTTTATAAATAACTCAAGGTGCTGAATATATGCTATACACCTCCTCATTTCCCCACAGTAACATCCCTGTGAGGTGGGTTCATCTCAGAGAGAGTGACTGGCCCAAAATCACCCAGCTGAGTTTCACGGCTAAGGCAGGATCAAATTCACAGTTTTCCACTTTCTAATTCAAATGTATAGTTTTCCACTGCTTTTCAATAGCAAATTTCTTCCTGAGCAGCAGAAATACCTTTCACAAACATTCACATGGAATTTAATAATTAAAATATTTCATTTCTAATATATTACTTGTAGTAATATATTACTAGTAATGCCATATAGCTTTTCAAAGGATAAGTGTAAATAGTTATCAACATTAAACAAGTCACCTCAAAGTCAAGTGAATGCACATAATCAATTTTTCAAAATCCACAATTTCAAACTTTTTTTATTTCCTGGTTTTGCCTTGTCTTCTATCGGCATTCTTATTTCCTTGATCTTCTTTTCTGCTAAATATGCTCCAAGATCAGCCTGCCATTATTCAAACTATTAGATATTCAAAGGCATTTCTGCTGCTCAGGAAGAAATCTGCTATTAAAAAGCAGTGGAAAACTATACATTTAAATTAGAAAACGGGAGACTGTGAATTCAATCCCGCCTTAGCCATGAAACTCAGCTGGGTGATTTTGGGCCAGTTGCTCTTTCTGAGCTGAACCCACCTCACAGGGTTTTTGTTGTGGGGAAATGAGGAGGAGGAGGTGTGTAGCACATGTTCACTACCTTGAGTTATTTATAAAAATAACAAATAAATAAAAAAAGAAAAGTAGAAAATGATTTCTTTTAGAGAAAGATACAGAATTTAGCATTGTCTGACTGCATGATTCTAACCCCTGAATTCATTTTATTCTCAGTTTAATCTCTTTGGGTAACAATTAAACAATGATTTCCTCAAGCTGTCTTGAATGCATTAGATACAGAAATTTATGTAAAAATTGTTACTTTATAAATAATTGTGTATAAATTGCCAGCAAAACTGACACTATATGACAGCAAGATGGTAATTAGTAACTGAACTGATTATAGGCAAAGCAATTGATAACATAAGGAAGCAGGTTCTGCTGAACTCTGTGGGACTTACTTTTCTGATCACTGCTCAGCATTGTACATATTGTATATACATGTTGTTGAGAATAAGCCAAA
>NW_015386482.1:818686-836557 GCF_001527695.2 Protobothrops mucrosquamatus
GAAGTGGTGAATGCTCCAACACTGGAAGTTTTTAAGAAGAGACTGGACAGCCGTTTGTCTGAAATGGTGTAGGGTTCCTGCCTGGGCAGGGGGTTGGACTCGATGACCTCCAAGGTCCCTTCCAACTTTATTATTATTATTATTATTATTATTATTATTATTATTATTATTATTATTATTATTATTATTATTATTATATCTATAGATCTATATATCTCACCAATCAAAATCTCTCAAGCAATTCCCATTAAAAAAATAGAATAGTCAATGGAAGAATTGAAACTCTAATCTGTTATATCTGTAGGCATGGGCATCTGTGGGAAGACATCCAGATGACAATCTCAACCATATATCAAACCTATACTTCTTGTTTATATCTATCAATGCACATAATAAAGGGACGCATACTACTATCTATCTTGACCACACTGACCAAAACCTAAGGAATGCCTTTGTCTGCCACCAAAAAGTGATGAGATGGCAGTGTTAGAAAAATTTCCTTTTCAGATTCTGCTGCCAGTTAAATTAACCAATATCTAGATTAGCTGGACCAATAACTCAAGCAAAAAAAGGTAGCCATATTCAACTAAAAATATTGTTTGCAAACATATTTGTCTATACTGTTCTTTGATATGTTACATTAGTTCACCCCCTAGCATACCAGTTTCATTTAGAGAATGTTGTAATAATGGCAATTTTAAAGAGAGAGGTAGAAAACCTTCAAATATGAAGATGCATTCATGGAAGGTACATTTCATATATTTGCTTATTGATTAGGGATCACTATTAAGGTACCATTAATGTTCATCTGAGATCACCATTATCTTGGAATTGTAATAACAATTTCCCCGCCTCATTTATAGGGAGCTAATTAAGTTGCTGTTTAGGAAATAAGGTATCAATTGGCTCACCTACTATAATAGCTTTATGTTCATGCTCTCTTTCATTCTCTTCTTTGAACATAACTGCAATATATTGTTTCACCAATCTTGTAAGCAGCCATATTTCTTGATGGGGAATTCCCCTAACTCTCTGGTAAATTTAGGACCTGGGATTACATTAGCAAGAATGGGGCTATATCATGCTTCAATCAGCCATATGAATTTATATTACAGAGGGCCAGATTTTTCACCCAAAATTTGTATCTAGCAATAAAGATCAGAAATGGAAAACCTGAAAAGCCCTTACTAAGAAGGCAGTGTAATAAAAAAAAAAGTTCAGAAAGAAAAAAAATAACAAATCATTATGGTCCTTTCCATTTCCTAATCTCCATTCATTTATATTTGTCCCCCTCTCATAATTCTTATAATATGAATGCAACTTTAGCCCTCCAAAAGGAGGTGATTCTAAGACACATGATGACATACTGTGTGCAGGTACAGAGTAGGGCAGGTGATCCAAGAAACATACTTTCAAGGAGGCCACAACACCTAAACTGATCCTTTATTTCTAGGGACCTGGGGTGTATTTTTTCTGTTGAAAGTACCTTACCTTTAAGGCTTCTTTTTCTTTTTCTATCCGCTGGTGGTCCAGATGCACTTTCACAAGGGCTGCCTCTTTGACAGAAATCTCTTCTTTCAGCTGATCAACCTGGTGTGTCATAATCTTTAACTTCTTTCTCATTTCATTGATTTCATCCTAATTACAGAAAACCAGTGCTCATTACTGGTAATATTTGTATAAATACAGGTGGAGCTGAATGTACAATTTTCTAATACAAGCCACATCTCTGCCTATTTACGAAGTTAAGTCAATGAAAAAAGAGGATGAACAAATTTTATAAAAGCAACTTGTGTGTTAGTTTGTATAGTACCTGATGAAAACTTAAGTATTATCTATCTTTTTTCCTCCAGTAAGTATAGACTGCAGCTTGAAATTTTTTCTTTCCCATAACCTTTGGAAAAAAATGTTTAAAAAGTGGCTTGCTGAAACAAATTAATACTAGGGCTTTCATTTACACTTGCTATTATTTACAAAGAAACCTCTCTTTAAAATGAATTTAGAGCAACAAGTCAACTGTTCAGCCTTATAAAATGAGATTAGTATTACTCAAAAGGCATTTTAAGTAAAATGAAACATTTTTAAAATAACTATTACATAAGAATGACAAATGATAACCAATCTTCTGAAATGCTGTATGTATTTTACAATGAGTAGACTCTTAACTCTATCATCTATAAAACGCTGTATCTGTGAAATTCATACAGTACCCAAGGCTTTAATTTAAAGAAAATATGGCAGATGCAAGTTCCCGCAATAGCAATCGGGAAGTATGGCATGAGGGTATCAAGGTCAAAGGCAAACAGCTTCGACACCAGACCAATTCATTACCACAAGAAAGTATAGGTAAGCACCACTCCTCCTGTCCCCAGTGGATGCTGACAACCCATTACTTTGCACAAGTAGGAGAGATATAAAAACTGAAGCAAAAAAAATTGCTTCTAATTTAAATAGGGCTTCTATGTTATATTTGGCAGTTGCTGACTTTCTTTCTAAATTATTTTCTTACTCCTTGCAATATCTGCATAAAAATAGCTGCCTCCAGAGCTACTTTTTTTGCTTTATAATGATGAAGATGATTTTCAGCTGGCTGAATTGCCTAAGATTTAATCTTTATTTTTCTATGATGTCTAATTTGGTTCAGAAACTTAAAGACACCATCTATCATTTTCAGAGCATCGCATTCAGCAAAAATAGATAATGGTAGGTAAGACCAGCAGTTTCATCTTTTCAGGAAGGCCCTCATTCCTTACTGAATAAGAAAATAACTCACCAAGTAATATAGGAAAATGAGAAATGGATGTAGTTTTACTTTTGAATAGAATGATAAGAAATTTTCCAGCACCAATTAAGACAGTCAATTTTTAATGAAATAAATGTAAGGCTTTTGAAGACAAATTCCCTTAAATTCTTGGTTGTTTTGGGACTGAATTAGAAAACCTGTTTCTTTGTGAAGACAAATCTCTCAGAGAAATCAGATATGTAATATCTAAAAATATTACATATAATAAAATTAGAAAACTCTTTTTATGTAAAGACAGTTTTTAAAAAATTGGATAGCATGATAATATGCATTAGTCATCACTAATACCTATTGAACAATTCTGATGTAAACTGGAGACATTGCAGCCTTGGGTCAATATTCAAAATACTCCATAAAAGAACAGCTGCATAAAATTAATGTCAGGTATTTGACAGAATATAGTTTCTAAAAAATAAATCAGCTAATGCTCACCTATGCCAAATATTTGGCAAACAGTCCTCTCATTTGCTGCTATAAATCTCCAGATCACTTTTGGAAGACTACTGTAATAGTAACACTACTGTACCCCTAGAACTACACGTAATCTGTCTCAATGTGGATCTCAGTGTCCTTTTGTCTTTAAATACATATGCAAAAGGTTATTCTCTCATAGCATCTAGACAAAAACTTATTTTCATAAATACCACTGGGATACTTAGTATGTTTAGTATAATTAAGAAAAACAAAAATGTGAAAAATATCACATTAGCACTGAACTTCCTTCAAGAATATTATTTCAAACCAAAATTAAAAGAAAGAAGCCAACAAAAATGCTTTTTGGTACCTGAGCTTCAATTAAATTTTTACTGTAGAGGTTTCTGTCTGATCTCACAGCTTCATAGAGATTTTGTTGCTGTTTTAATTTTGTTTCAGACTCTGCTATCTTCTTTTTGTAGTCAAAAATCTGCATTTCCCGTAGCTTGATATCTTCCATGTGATGAAGGACCTGTTACAGAATTCAGAAATCATAAAATTAACACCATATAGAATATGCTATGGACAGATAAAAGTTGATTTTTATAAGGGCTTCCCATCATGTTATCAATACAGCAACAATATCAGGTAGCTTGGACTGTGAATGAGTGGCCCATTCCCAGTGTCAACATTTCAAATTCAGTATCTTAACAGCTTTGTGTCCAATAAGGAAGATATGGCTTGAGGATGAATTCTTTTAAAGGGGGAGACAAATACAATGGATGCTTGCCTTATCATTTTCCAACTTAAAAATCATTCTTTCTAAAAGGTATTTTTGAGTATGAAATATGGTTGCACCCTTTTTTTTATTTGTAGCAAAAACAGTTGGAATGTCTTGAGTTGTCCTCTTTGCCATTATGTGAGAAAGAACACACACGCACATAACAGCTTCCTAGAAATGAAAAACTATGACCACAACAATTCTATTTATGTTTGAATTAAATAGGGACAAATTTAAATTATTTGCTGAATAATTACAAACATAACTGATAGCAAAATATCAATAAAGTACATTAATATCTTTTCCTTTTTTCTTTGAAAAAAAGTGTGGGATAGTTGTTATTTCCATTGATTCTTTTATCCAATGAATATTCCATCCATAGAGCCATGGAATTTTAAAATCTTCCATACATGATGTATTAACATCTAAATGCTCATTAGAATATCCAGTTTTGCAATATCTGATTCACTTAAATTCTATTATATTTATTAATCAATAAACATTTGCACATCTTACTGTAAAGCTAAAATAACCAATTCTTCCTATACACATAACTATCCGTATTTTCAAATTTTCCCTGTATTTTATTTTGTTATTGATGTTGTTGCTGCTGTTGGTTTTTTTTTAAGGAAAATAAGCATCTTCATTTCATGGAGAAAATACAGTGACACATACAGTAAGCTGATTTCTTGCTTTAAGGGATTGTTATATTACAAAGCTGGAAAATCTCTGGCCAACATTTTTGTATGAACAAAGAAATACAGAATTTTAATCTAATGTCTCAAGAGTTGCTTTCTGACTTCATGAAAACTTGTATTTCCCTTCCAATATCCAACTCTTCTTTTTTTTGGATCCAACAGCAGCTATCTTCACTGCATGTGAGATATTGGATAGGTTGGAAGAAATCTTCTCACTTTGCTTTAGTAGAGTGATTTCTCCTTCACGGTAAGGTTTTGCTACAAGTCATATCTGCAGTGGGATAATATTTTTTCCATAACATTCATAGAACTGTTTCAAAACAAAGGAAGATATAATCAAATAGCTTTTCCTGCAAAAATAGCCCCTTTCACTGCAAGCTACAATTAAACCGAGAAGTCTCTTATTAACCAATATTTCCTAAATTGTCACAATAAAGACACTATTGTTATCAAGCAAACAAATTGCTTTGGTTGGTAAACTTAATTTCCAACAGGCAAGTATGGTTAACTAGGTGTTTAAGCAAGAACTAAAGGGGCTGCATATTTGAGCAAAAACTCATTAATATCTCAATTATTTTGAACCAATATATAATTATATAAGTATAGCATCTGCCATGAGTTACTACTTTTCAAATGCATTTGCCATGGCCCAAACTCAATTTGTTTCTATTCTAGAATTAAATTTATACTATCTAAATGTGTGTTAATAACTGATCAATATATAGTGTGTTAATATATTGTACTAAGCACTTTTGAGGTAATACTTGTTATTCACATCTGAACAGTTTGTCATATGGTCCCATCTAGATAATAAGGAACTATATCTTCTTTTCCATACATTATAATAGTTATATATTAAATAGCCTTTATTTTGGGGACTAATCTGCAGTGGACAGACTCTCATTTTGGTTAAAAATAGCTATCATCATATTACGAACCCATTGTGTGTGAAAAAGAAAAAATAAGCATAGTCAGAGTTATTTCTTTCATAATAACTCTTGGTAATCATTTTGCACATTATATAATATTCACAAATCACAGTATTAAAATAATCCCCCCTCAAAGGAAATTTAAATGATTAGTTTCTGAAGTCAGCAGGAAAAGATTACTTCTTTTTGGCTACCTCAAAAGGAAGTATATATTTAAGTGGTCACTGTATCTCTCAAATAATCTCTTATTAGCAAAATTACATTCATTCTGTATATAAGTAGTTTGAACAAGTTATTATCCACTGTAGTGTTTCTCTTAAGTCTACCTGATCTACATTAGTTTCACTGCTAACTTCTAGGGAATCCTATATTTCAAACTATACTTGACAGTAATTAGTGTGCTGATGGGAAAAGTACCAAAAAAGGAAACAAAGTGAAACAAATGCAACAGTTCGTTGTTGTATTCATTGGACATTCTCTGGTTCAGAAAGTCTTTGATATTATGTTTAATCTCTTTTTCAGGCTGAATCTATTCAAGAATCCTTCAATACTAAGTCTGCTAATTTAAACATGTAGAACTTTATGCCTAATGCAAATGTGACTTGAGAAACATAAAATCAAATGATAGATTACTGGTTCTTTCCAGCAAAAATAGTTCAGTCAAAACATCCATTGATATACTTGCTTTAAATCGCATATCTTTGGGTCGCACAATACATATATTTGGAGAGTGATTGCCTGGACTATTGTTATGATTGTGAGCTTAGTATCACTATATTTTGAACAGAACACACATATAGATTTTCTTAAATCCAAAACTGACCAACCAATGAAATCATAAGCCACCTTTCTACTCTTCTCTTATCCTGCCATCTGGCAACTCTTCCCCTTCCTGCAAAATCCATTCTCTCTACCTATCAGAGAGTTAATTCTAAAGGAAGCTATTCAGCTAAGCAATGAGAAGGAGATAGAATATCAGCACCTAACTATTCTTCCCCATAAAGAAAAAATATTTTCAGCTTCCTTTTCCTACCCACTCTATTATTCATCAATTTATCTTCTGTAATACAACAAGCCCTTATGGAGCTGGCCTTAATTATATGCAGTGTAATCGGTAACCTTCCATACTTGGTTAGCAGAGAAAAGGAGGGTGGAGGATGAAGCATAATCGGCTGAGTGAGTGATTGCACAGCTTTTGAAACAGGCTGGGTGTCTTGCAGCTGATATTTGAAAGGGCATGGCTAGCCTTTTAGTGAATTAATTTCATGGTGGCTGGAAATGAAATGGCAAAAGCTATAAAGAAAGGGTTTAGGAGTTATAAAGAAAGAATTGGAGGGTCATGTTTTCTACAAGGAGAGCCAAACTTACTCTTACAACTTATTTGTCCTAACAGCATAGAGGAGCACTATCCAGAAACGAAGAAATGTTTAGAATATCACTATTTTTGAATGGTACTAGGGTACTTTTCTGTGGAGGAATTGTACTTTTAGTGACATAAAAAGGCGATAAAACAGTTTCATAACGAGCTACAAAATCTTCTTGGCATTAATAGGACTAACCAAGTTTTTATTAATATGCATTTCAGTGGCACTGTAATTCATTCATGCAGAAAGTTACTTTACCCTGTTAAATAATTGTGTGTGAAGGAGAATAGACTTCACAATACTTACCAGCTACTCTGGGACCTCACATTTTTAATTTTCTATTCCTACATGTCTGCTAATTAACAAAATTCCATGCAGCCTTCTCAGAATACCTGTTCCTTAGAAATACTCAAATATTCAGAATTTTCTACTCTTCCAATAGTTTTCACCTTAAGTCACAAGCAGATTCCAATTTTCTTTTTAAAAAGAGACTAGACAGTCACTTTCTGAAATGGCATAGGTTCTCCTGCTTGAGCAGGGAGCTGGACTAGAAGACCTCCAAGATCCCTTCCAACTCTATTCTATTCTATTCTATTCTATTCTATTCTATTCTATTCTATTCTATTCTATTCTATTTTTTATTAATTTTAATACTCCCATTCTAAAATTAATGTTCTGATGATGTAATTGAATAATATTAATGTAATTCCTAGAGATCTTGACTGTATTATCTTACAAATCTCTAAGTGTATGAAATTCTATAAAGACAATTGAGAGCCTTCCCAAACTTGCATCCTCTGGAATTACAATTTCAGAATCTCCACCAAGCACAGCCCTGTGGTTTCAATATACTTGGAGGCATCAAGTTAGGAAAGGCTACTTCATCTATGGTTTCCCCACCTCCCTTTTTTCAGATTTCTATCTTCAAATATCAAAATAAGTTACTTGAACCACACAGAATTTTATTGAAATAAAATCCACATTAAATTCCAAATTAAAATTGAATCACAGAATTAAGTGTATCTTTCAAAAAGCTTTCTCCTACCTTTTGTGTGAGATCACTAGCTTCATTAATATAACGATCTCTCTCTTTCTCCAGCTGAAATATAATCTTCCTCTGTTTCTGAGCTTCATCTTTATAATTCTGAATTTCTTCTTCTAGGTTTTTCTTGGATTGTTCATGGAGCTTAACAAGGTTCATCTGTTTTTGAGTGACGCTAGCAGCCTTCAGTAAGTTCTGAAAAGAAAATGCAAAAATCCATGCAGCAAAGCTTAATAATGCCAGACACTCGGAATCAAACTATGCATTGTATAGTTTCTAGACCAATGCATTTAATTGCTATAGCAAATTGGCTCTCATACCGGAGATCTATTCTTACAAAACACATGTATCTCTGAAACAGCCTGAATATACTGTAGATTTAGTAAACATGTGGTAAATGTGTAGAAATTTTAAAACTATAAAAAAGTGCAAGGAGATAACCAAATAAGTCAGAAAAAAAAAATCATTCCATGTGGAATCCTTTGTGTTCTTTGATCTTGCTTGCAGATGCTTCAATATCCAACTAAATAATATAATCAGTTATCTAGGTAACATCTAGGTAACATCAGTTAACTAGGTAAAATTACCCAATGTATCCACAGTGGAACCATGAGCTACAGATATTCCTTTCTATTGGAAACAGAATATAATTTATCCTTGTCAGAAAACAAAGGTTGTGGCATGAAGGAGAGTATCTTTAGATGAGAGATAAAAATCATATCTAGATAGATGGACCTTCACTGCTAAGGGAGGGGGAGATTTCTTCTGCTAATGATAAAAAGATAAATTAACCAATGTAAAGAGGAATGGAAGTATAAGAAGAAAACGGGAGGAAAGAGTGAAGTGGAACGGATATCTTGTCTTGGATCAAGGCCAGAAAAAAATGAAAGTACCGGTAAGCAGTTTGCACTAAGAAAGATGTTATTTACTTGTTCCTGCCAACTTGAGCAGGTAAAAGGAGTAACCCAACCAAAATATCATCTTCTGCTACATTAAAATATATTATCCCTTAATTATAAAACCATTCCTAGGCTTCCTGGTATCTTTCACAATGTTATCATTTTAAACTACTATCATGGTGATTTTTAGTCCTGTATCAATTCCTCAAGTACACTTCAGCAAATAAACATCAGTTCCCTGTGAAATAGACACTATGATTTCCATATCTACTGTATATGAAATGCTTTCAAAATCATAGCAATTTATGCAACATATGCAGCTTTATTCTGTGTATGTATATATGAGAGCTTAATATTCATTTGACAGCATAACAGCTAAAAATCAGATAAAGAAACTAAAGATCAGATAAAGACTTAGGTGAACTGCAGAATCAGACATATGTACCGTACTTACCTTGTTCAGTATGTCCCTTTCTCTCACAAGTTCATCTATAGCCTTCTTATCAACTTCTGCTTGCTTTTTTGCAGCTTCCAGTTCTAAAGTACAAGAAAAAAAAATATTTCTGTACTTAAATTGTATGGAGAAATGAAACCTAATTGAACTGTTGCATTTTTTACAAAAAAACATACTTGTTTCAATGTTCACTACCCCTCTCCCCCTTTTACAAACATAACAAAATGTTGCACTGTAGAGTGCCCTTGTTCAAGGCTGGGATGTCTTGCATTCTTCCAAGATATTTCTTTCAACTCATCATTCACCACTAGTTTTTCACTTCCTTTTTTTTTCAGTAAGTGATCATTTCTTTCCCACAAGGAATCTTCAGTCCAAAGAGTTGGGATGCCCACCAAGAATACTGGTCACCAGGGCCCTATCTTGTAAAAATGGGGAATTGACACTACTTTATATGTTGGGTGTGCCTTCAGACAACAAGTCTAGAGCCATGTATGGTCATGGCAGCTAACACCTTGAATCGCATTCAGAAGCCAATTAGTAATGCAACAGTGTCATGTGAGTTTATCAAAACATGCCCATCCTTGCCCAGACTATCATAGTCTATGCTGGCTGTGGTTTCCAGGTGTTTTTTTTTAAAAAAAACAACCTCATGTAGAGTTCATAACAATAGCTCAAATAGGGAATAAGGGCTTGAGTGACTGTGAGGAGGGCTTTCCAATTTAACTGTCGGTAATATATATATATATATAATGGGGCAAAGGGCTTCCTAGCCACAGATGCAAGCTGCCTCACATAGAAGCTGTGAGTTTAGAACTCCGAAATTACACACCACCTCTGAGCAGGGCACTATAACTTCCCTAGAGTTATCAAGCCCACAAAGCCACTTCAGGTTGGGCAAATTCAGTCAAAGCCTGTTATCCTTCCACCCAGAACCTATTTCTTTCTTTCTGGGGATGACTTCACATGAACACGTTCAATGGGTCTGCAGGCAAGAGAAATAAACCATAATTACATTGTGTTATTTTTTTAAAAAAAATTGCCAATGGAGGTTTCCTTTAAAAAGTGACAGCGTACAAAGAGTGATTTGAAGCAAGTAAACATTAAGAAGCTGGAGGGAAGGATTGATTTTGTCTGAATGCAGTAATCCAGATCAGATCATCATATGTTTACATGTTAGTAAGTAAAAAAGAGAAACTGGAGCAGAACCACACAAAAATTAGATCATTGCTTCTTACCCTTTTCCAGTCCAGTTATCTGATTTTTAAGGGTGTCTCTTTCAAATTCTGCCTGTGTTTTGTTCTCTTCTACAACACGCAATTTTCGCTGCATTACTTCTCTCATTTTGGTTAGCTTTCCAATCTCCTGACGCATCTGAGACACTTCATCTTCTCTTGTCTAGGAAAGACAAGTTAATAAAAATAGAGAGATAACAATTAATATAAATTTTATCAGATCCATTTGCTACTCTGTAGAATTGGGAAAATGAAAAAAATGATAATATTAAATCACAATATTATAATAAGCTTCCAAAAATATCTAAGGCATAACTTGCATCCCTCAAACTTTCTTTTCACAGTTTTTTTTTTCTTATTTAATTAAAGAAACAAAATCTCTGAACTCACTGATCTCATGACACAGGAAACATTTGTCACTACATCCATCAATACTTATCTAAGGGCAACTGAAAAGAACTGCTAGACATTATTTTTTCTGTTTAGCTTTCTCTGGCATTTTTTTTTCTGCTAAGTTAAATAACTACAGTAAAAGAAAGGCCTGGGAGAAATCACGAAATATCTACCTTGCAACATATCTCATTTAACCTAGGACCTACTTCTGAAGCAGGCGTTCATAAGATCATACTGCCAATCATTAAAAATTGAAACAACATGTTTTTTTGTATGCAGGAGTTTATACTATGCCAAATTACGGTAAATATCTACATTTTCCCCATCCTATTGGCCCCTAAACACATTATCAGTAGGGATATTCCTGCATTTAAATCTAAAGCTGAATAGGTCTATATACACTCACGTTTGACTTTCAGCACCTCCTTAAAATGTGTTTCAATTAGGAAATGAGACAAGATGCTTTGGTCAGGCCTGGGCATGCTGTCGGTACCTTAACTTAAACACATTTTCCTGGATTGAATAGTGAGTACCCTAGACTATGAAATACAAATACAGTGCATTCTTGATAAATCAGAAAGTGGGCTGAAAATAACAGAATCAAATTTAACAAAGGCAAAAGTCTTTGCTTACAGAAGAGAAAACGAATGTACAGACAAGCATGATGAATACTAACTTGAAAACAGTACTTGTTATAAAATGTTTAGAATGCTAGTTGATCACAAATTGAGTGTACTTCCTCATGGCTGTGTCAATGTTCCCTCCATCGCCGAGTCAACAGAAAGTATGTCGTAATACTTTGTATTGCCTCCATAGCTAATTTTTGCTATATCTCAGCAATGAAACTGAAGAGTAGTACTGTCTTTATAGATTTATTATGGGATAGTTTTCATGGATTTCCTAGCTTCCCTTTCCTTTTCACCAAGCACATCTACCAGCAGGAAAACAACCATGAATTATAATATATAATGAAGCAAAATTGGGGGTTTCCAGAGTCTTTCTTCAATTTAATCCCTTCCCACTGTACACTCACCAACCAATCCACCAAAAGAGGTTATTTTGTTTTTTTGTTTTCCCCCCTAAATATATACAAACAAATGACATCAGCTGGAAAGGAGCTGGTACGCAGATGTTTCTGGCTAGATTAGATAAAATAGTACTGTTGAATGGTAGTATTATGAGTTTCCCTTTGGAAAAAGATTGCCCGATGTTTTCAGACATGAACATTTCGGATTCCAAAAAAATTAGTACCAAATAAAAACAAGAAAAGGGTTAGAGAACAACATGGAATAGAAAAGAGACAGTAATTTAAAGACCAAGTTACAGAAAATAGTATGCATTGTTATGCAAACAATTCTTATACATACTTCAGGGTCAAAGTACACATATTAATTTTGTGAATTCATATTTCTGTTGTGTAAACAGCAACTTACATGGGAGAGAAAGAAGAAATACTTTTCCTCACACTTGTTTTTCTAAACCTATTCTTTGAATTTCAACAAAAATCAAAGATCAAATATTGAAATGTATTAATTGCAAATACTAATAATCTATTATGGATTATAATTTCAGAATTGGCATTATTCTGGATAATGTCCTGAACTTACTCTCAGTTCAGTAGTTTTCTGCTGATTCTCCTGCATTAGTTGTTCAATGGCTAAACTGTGTTGCTCATTCTCTAGCTGAAGCTTGGTGTTTCTTGCTGTAGATTGTTCCAGTTCTTTTGTGGCTCTTTCATTCAGAATCTGCAAGTTTATGGCATAAAGAAGTTAATTTCTTTGTAATCAGATTTTGCAGTAAACTCAGTTTGCTTCTGGTTATTACATGCCACTTATCACCATAACAGTAATCTAATAGATGAGATATGTGATAATTGCTTGACAGCTGTAGCAGGGATGGAGCTTCTAACAAGTAACACTGTGGGTATAATTCTTTTTCTAGAATTAGTTGGAGGATAAATATTGTAATGACAGTTTTCCATCTGGGAGACAAAGTGTACATTTTCTGTAATTATTATAAATGAACAGGATAGCCAAATGGTTTTAATCAGCAGTATTTAAAAGGAGCTATGAATTTTAGCTAATCTTATATTAATCAAAAAGGTCTTTTGCTCAGTAATAGAGGACCTTCTTTATCATTGCAAATAGATCCAGGTACAATTGCATCAGACCCAATTAGGACACAGGTAATCTAAAATTTTAACTCATGATAATGGCCACAAATGTTTAAAAAAGACATTATCATTAGCGATAGGGCCATGGTACATTACTAGTCAGAATGGCTTAACACCACCTGTTGGATCAAATCTGGTTCCTGAAAGGGGGAAAAAACATTTTCATACAGTCACTGCCCTTATATTTTATTGTGGGATTTTTAGAGGGAATTTGTTAAGCAATAGGGAAAAACAGGATGCTAGAGTTAAATGGGCATTGACTCAGCAATTTTTGTGTTTTATGGTACTCACATACCTAGTTTTTCCTCCCAACTTTAATCCAACTTTACTAAAAATAGCAATTTTTTACCCTGAAACTTTATTGATTATGAATATAATTGGATATGCATATTCTCTAGGCTTGCACATCAACAAAGTATAATATTAAAATACAAAATGACAGTAAATCGTTAGAAAGTGTAACATGCAATTTTCCATTCTGCTAGACAAATATGAAAATTCCTAATTCGAATAATTAGTTTTTTTAAAAAAAACAGTCCAGCCTGTTTAAAACAAATATAACCTATTTTGTGAAATAAAAAAGATACATTCACCTTGCATCTGGTATTGGGTGTTTTGTTTTGTTTTTTGCTTTGCATATCTTTAATTAAGAACTTATATTTTTGTGAGGAAAGAATTTGGATGATCAAGCATTACTGTTTAAATTGAAAATGACTATGCACAGTACATTTTAGATGCAGAGCAGCATGGTAATGTGGAGAATATATAGGAAGTCCTCAATTTCATGACCACAGTTAGGACTGGAATTTCAGTCGCTAAGCAATGCAGTTGTTACAAGAGTCATCAGGTGAACGGACTTTATTTTATGACCATGTTTACCATAGTCATTAAGTGAATCTGGCTTCCCCCATTGATTTTGCTTGTTGGATACCAGCTGGGAACGTTGCAAATTGTAATCACATAACCACAGGATGCTGCAATTGTTGTAAAGTTGCCTAAATCATGATCATGTGACCATAAGGGGGAGTCATAATTTTGAGGACAGTTTATAAGTCACTTTTTTCAGTATCATTGGAACTCCTAACCATCATTAAATGAATGGTTGCGAGTTGAGGAATATCTGTGGCATCATTCAATGCCTGAAAACAACTGTATCAAAACTGACTTACTGATATCACCCAGAATTTTTAAATAGACCCTTGCACTAATTTTATTAGGCACGATATTCTCCAATGAGTCAGATTCCCTTTCTTCAAAATAAACTGCTTGGTTTTAGTGAAATATTTAGTGAATTAATATGTTACAATTACCAAAGTTCTTTTGCTGCTGACTAAAAATGCTCCTATAAGGTTTTTGTAGCATCAGGGGAAATGGCCTGGAAAAAAATCAACAAATTTCAGAAAATATTTTTAAGTCTGGGACAAAAAAACACTAGATGTTAAAAAAAACATCTTGAGATTTGACAATATTTTCTGCTTACAAAAGTAGCAGCATTTCAACTGATTTTTTCACCACTATCGTATCCTAAAGCCACCTTGGGCAAACATACATAGAAATACTAAAATTTCTGGCATGCTTTCCATCCATGATTCAATTATTTTCTGAAGTTAGAAACTCCTATTATGTTTTAAATGTGTTCTTGGTGTAAGAACTTAAAATGTGTGTTAATGAGAATCTTTTAAAATACCTTTTGTTCCTTCAGTTGCTGTTCACATTTCAGGAGCTCCTCCTTACTTTTATTTAAACCCTGCTGCATTGTCTTTATATCAGTCATTTTGGACTCTAATTCATTCTGAAGTTGTTTCAGTTCTCTTTCCATTTTTTCTTTCTTTCGTGTCTCCCGTGAAGCCTCGTTTTGACGCATCTGGATTTCCTGATGGAGCTATAATAGTACCAAATACAAAAAATTCTAAGAGTACTTTCTCCTGTAGTTAGGGAAATACTGATACTGGATTGTTTTCATGCTACATTAACCTGTTAAAAATATCTTAACTAAACTCTTTTTTTAAAAAAAAAAATGTTTGGAATTTTATAATATATTAGACAAATTGTGACCCCCTATGACCCAGATCCTTTCAGAAATATTTCCTTACAAGATTTCTTAATGGCTTCAACAATGACAGAACTTCTAATGTCCTGCCTTCAGTGGAAATGTTGACACACAAACTTCCTTCAGGAAAGGCATACTGTTCTAAAGAACCATGGTGGGGCCAATGAATCCAAATGAATTCATGAAACAACGTGTACTTCTCAACCTTCTCTTTGTTAAATCACGGTTCTTCTTTAAATAGAGTGGTAACAGCAGGATGAAGTAGATTCCCCACTGGAAAAGTATATATATGATAGCTAATACACTGAATAGCTTAGCATTAAACTTCACGAGGAAACTAAAGAATCCATGATAATGACTAAAGAAAAACTGAGACATATGAGAAATATGAGAAAAAATGTGTACATTATGAAAACACAACTCAAATTACCCTATACCTCACCCAGAAAGAGAATGGTAATTAAAAGGAAACAAAACAAATCATTAAAGATAATAGTGGCAGAATGGAAATCTAAAGAATTGCAGCTACTCAAAAAGATTTGAAATGTAATAAAAAAAAAGGTTTCTTAGATTACTGCAAATCTGGCAAAAAAAAAAAAAAAAGGAAGTTCCTTACAGAAAACAAACTTTTGACAGAAATTGGTAGAAAAAAGTAAAGCATTGCCCTGTTCTTGACATCCGCCCACAGAGCTGCCAGAAAAAGAAAGGAAATGAATAGCAATCTAGTTAAAGAAACACAGTTACACAAACCTGAGCAATAGTAGATTCTGCTTCCAGTCTGGTCTTTTCTGCATCTTGCTGTTGATCTGACATATTAGCTACACTGTCACGTAACTTTACAACTTCTGCCAAAAGCTGGTCTCTCTCTTTTGTTACTTCTTCTTTAAATTTTAACAACTCCCGCAAGCTGAAAGAAAACAACTCTCTAATCTGAGCTGAAGTTTCTTAGAAAATAATTATGTAGCAAAATTTGTTGGTATATTACTCCACTTTGATTACCCCTCCCAATTATTAATTAAATTACATATGTGATACAGTTACTAAAAACTTCCACAAGGATTGTGCAAGGAATAACTTTAAATGGTTTCTTCAATGCATTTGAAAATTTTCCTATATCCTCTTTCAGCATTACTATTGAAAACTTGGCCTGTTTATCAAACATGATAATAACTAGATCAGTTTACTTTCTTTCCTTACACAGTATAATGTTGGTCCCTTGTTTTCATGGGGAACTAAGGTCAATGAAGCAAGAGAAGTGATCACTTGAGCAGAAACGGAGGAAATCTCAGAATAAACCTGACTGACCATAAAAAGGAGGCAGTGAAGAATTTATCCACAGTCAGAACAGATTTGTGTTGTTTCTTCTGCACTATATTATGGCAGCAATATCACAAGGTTAGGAAACAAAGATAGTGTGTTGCTGTGAGCAGTTTCATTTTATGTACATAGGAAGTTTACCACAATTGCTTTGATTTGAATTCTACTGTCAGGGCAGGGTATAAGTAATGCACTACTGTACTTTTCTTTATAGAGGAAATTTTTGATTATTATCTATTTAATTATGTCATCCCCTATTTATGGTCTCAAATAGCAGAGTTTACAAACAGGTTTAATTGCAAACCATTATCCATTCTAAGGCTGTGAAATACAAAGTTTTGAATACACAAATCTAAAAACGAGGGCAATATTTACATAATAATATGCATAAATTAATACATATAGCCTCTATAAGAATAAGACATCATGGATAACAATCTTTTCGAATCTGTCATAGACCCAACTTACTTGTGCTCTTGACCCAGTGACAATCCAGATCCTTGTTCTACTAATTTAGTTAAGTTTATAATTTCCTCCTTAAGAGACATGATGGTTTCTTTTGCTTTCTGTTCTTTCTCATATGCTGCATCCACCATTTTCCAAGCCTTTTCAATCTCCTATTGTTAGACAATATATAATTATATACAGTATTTAACTTGAAAATCACAACAATTCTTTAACTTCCACCTTAAATAATTTCATATTTAGATTCCATAATAGTCATAGTAGCAGTAATACTATTCAACATTCCATACTAGGAAATTTTGTAACTTTTTTTATTTTTAATTTACTTATGTCAATCTCTGAGCTTTACCTAAAATTCATTGGAACAGAGCTTTTAGGGATATGTAAACAAATGGTTTGATAGATAGCTAAACATATAAAAACTCTGGGCTACTCTAGGAAAGATTTTAATATACCTCAGCAATTACATATAGGGTTGACTAACAAAGGATGCCAGCAACAAGACAGAAGCAATATACCACTAAATCGCAGAAACCTTGTTTCCTCATGGATTTTTTTTCTTTTTATTCTTTATTCAGTTGTTTTTAGGTCTGTTCAAGAGACAGGTGAAAACAAGGTCATTCTGTATTTATGGCCTTATGCTACATTGCCTGCTATGCCTCACAGCTCTATTTCACAATCTACCTTGAGGGAAAGCAGCTTGAGAATAACATTTAAAAAGAAAAAGAAAAGATACTTCATGGCCAAATAAGAGAATAAAACAGTTTACAAGATCTGTTTTAATGATTCTATGGTGAAATAAAATCTATTTTTTTCTGAGGTTTATTCATTGAACATCCCCAGGAAGTGATAAGATA
>NW_015386482.1:836771-849845 GCF_001527695.2 Protobothrops mucrosquamatus
ATAGTCAATGACTGATAATGGTTAAATAGATGAATGTTTTAATAATCAGTTGCTGTCTAATTTGGGCAGAGGAAAACAGATCAAAGGATAATTCAAACCCACACCAAACTTGCTTGGAATCTGCAAATACTGAGGATGAGAGTTTGGGAAGAAGAACTACTATATTTACAGTATTTTCACAATACACAAATACACAATACACAAATCTTCACAAATGCAATAAACAGTGAACTAGCAGAACTCCATAAATCTTTACATTAGTGTTAAGTTTTTTTAATGTGAAATCCTTACTTGAAGTGTCCCATTCTTGATCATCTTTAACTCAGTATCATAGCGGATTCTGTGAATTGGTATTTATTTTACCTGTATTTTTATTTTATTTATCAAAATTTTAAAACCAATCATCTCCCCCACAGAGTGACTCTAGGTGGTTTACAAGTAAAAAATTAAAAAAAAAACAATGTATATGAAATTTACAATCTAAAAAGGCAACTGTGGATTAAAAATTAATATTAAAAGTTAATTAAAAGGTGGGCTTTCAGGATGCTAACCTGTCCCATGGCTATATGCCAAAGAGTCATGACAAGGTGGGACGGGCTGATGTAATGAGAGGAAGATGGTTCTGTGGGTAACGTGGCCCCATGCCATGTAGGGCTTTAAAGATCATAATCAACAACTTGAATTAGATCCAGAATCAAGCTGGCACCATTCAGCTCATGCAGTAAAGGTGTTACATGTGCCATTCCTTAGGTGCCAAGATTGCCCACACAGCCATATTCTGCACCAGCTGAAGCTTCTGTATACTTTTCAAGGGTAGCCTTATGTGGAGTGCACTGCCATAATCCAAACAGGAGATGGCCAAGGCATGAGTGACTCCCTATCTGCTTATTCTCCTGTGCACTTTTGCATATCCTGCTTCTGAACATTGCATGTTAGTTGTTTAATCAATGTGTTTGGGTTACAGTTACAACTCTGGTCAATTAACTCTGGTTACAGTTACAACTCTGGTCAATAGGATTCAATTCAAAAATATAGATCAACAGGATGAAACATAATATATAAAAAGCATGGCGTGACTAAGGCCAACTCACACTCAATCAATTTCAAACTGTTATAGGCAGGCTCATTCAGTACCCAGGCCAAATGCTTGGAAGAATTATCACAGCATCATTGGTAGTCCTTGGTTAATGGTGACATCTGGGACCAGCAATTCCATCATGAATTGTGACATTCCCTGTTGTTTTTATCAGGCAAATCCCATATCATTGCAATGTCCCATAGTCATGTGATTTCCATTTGTGACCTCCTGCCCACTTCCTCATTGAAGGCAATAAAGAAGGTCACAAAGGGCCATTACCTGACCATGGAAAGCTATGATGGCCAAAATATTACAGAGCATAAGTCTCCCTCACTCAGCACCATTATAATTTTGTTTGTTTAGTAGATAAATAAATAAATAAGCTTTTGAAATGTTGTCAGCAAATAGTCATTCAACAAAGACTACCTATGATCACATAGGCATCAGATAATTTACCAAAAGGATCGCCTTTGATTCTGACTTAAAGCCAAATTCAGGAAACTGCATTTACAACGAAGTTCTTTCAAGGCAGGTTTTTTTTCCATATCAGATTGGACTAATAGACCTATAAAAATCAAAGCCAAAGCTAGCAGGGAATAATAAATCTGGGGAAATATATTCAAGTTACAACTAATGTGGAAAACGCTTTCTGATTTTGTCTATGGAGATTCTAAGTCATCCAGGTCATGGTTGTTGCAAAGGTACTTTTTCAAGAGGCAACTGGACTTCCTTGTTTTTCTTTGAAGACATTTCGCTTCTCATCCAAGAAGCTTCTTCAGCTCTGACTGGATGGTGGAGAGTGGAAGGATTTATATTCCTTGAAGAGAGGTAATCATCTGCATTCTTTTAAAGAGTTGTTGGATTTGTCTGTGTTCTCAGGGTCATCTGAGTAGTGCAAATGGGTGTGGAGCCTTCTTGGAACTGCTGAAAGGACTGTGTTGTGGAGCTTTGCTTTCTACAAGATGTTTTCTGCTCTGTGTCCCTTCACTGCTGAATACAGGCATAGGCTGTTGGGGATGAGTCTGTGTTGTCTGCATCTCGAGCTGAAGTGCAAATGGTTCCTGTAGTCTGCAATTTTTCTGGAAATTCATTCATACTCCTGTACTATTTGAAGGTCAGAGCTGAAGAAGCTTTTTGGATGAGAACCGAAATGTCTTCAAAAAAAAAAAAACAAGATAAGAAAGTCCAGTTGCCTCTTGAAAAAGCACCTTTGGGACCTTCTGATTTCATTTTTTCCTGGAATTTCATCCATTTCAGACATCTAAAAGCAATGGTCCATCATACTCCTTCAGAATTACAGTCTTAGACAACAAAACCAAAATATATTTTTAATAGTGCTTTGGAATGAATAGTAGAGCCCTGCAAATTATTGTTCTGGCCGCGCCCTAAAGACATGGCTTTTCCAACAAGCGGGATTGGCCTAGGGAATTTTAGAGGGGTTTTTAAGGGTAATTTTAAGGGTAATTTTAACGACTAGGCCTTTACAAATATTTTCTTTTAATCTGGTTTTAATATTGATATATTTAATATTTAATATTGATATTTGTTGTAATGTTGTTTTATAAGGCTGTTAGCCGCCCTGAGTCCGGTGAGGAGAAGGGCGGGATACAAATCAAATTATAAATAAATAAATAAATAAATAAATTTAATATCCATATTCTCTTAGACGTAATATAACTGAATTAAATATTCAGTCGACATGCATAAGCTAAGATAAATAAGGTGGATCTCAGTTTCAATATAAATTATTAGATAACATCATTTTAGGAGAACAAAAAATTATAGAAATACATTTTACAAATTTGTTCTCACCAGAGAATAGTATATATTGTTTGATACATTGCTCTATTTGTTAATCAAGATTATTTTACCCTTTTCAATGATGTTATTGTTGTCTGATCATCCTGGGAGAGCTTTAGAGCAGTAGCCACTTTAGCCGAATTCACCACAATCTCTGCATTCAGTTCCCTGCATTTTGCCATGAGACGCTTTTCATTCTCATAAGACTTTTTTAGCACTGCATGGAGCTTCTCATATTCCACACGAAATTTCTCCAGGCTTTGATCTCCTGTAAGTTCACTGATGACTTCTTGGAAGTCTTTCTCCAAAGCTTCAAAGACATTTTCTTCTATTACAGGCTTATCATACCTTTCCTGTATGAGAGGAAAGCAAAACTATTATATACTAGCCAAAAATAGGTTGCTCTAGAACAGTGGTGGCGAACCTATGGCACGCGTGCCAGAGGCGGCACTCGGAACCCTCTCTATGGGCACACGTGCCGTTGCCCCAGCCAAGCCTCCCCCGTGACCCCCTCACCAGCAGCCCCCCTGGAGGAGAGTCGCCCCCGAGTGTGGCCCACACAGAGCAGCACAGCCAAGGACATGGCAGCCAGGCAGTGTAGACAAGACTCTACCCTCACGCCCCATCCTTCACAGTTGATGCTGTGGGGTGCGGGCAGAGGGCGTGGCCATGGCGCTGCTGGGCTGCCTGGGCAATCTGCAGCAGGCCCTGGAGGCAGTGAGTGGCCCTGTGGGCAGGCAGGGTGGGGGATGGGGGGGCAGAGCAGGGGCGGGGCCAGTTTTTGGGCACTCGGTCTCTAAAAGGATTGCCATCACTGCCCTAGAATGATGACATATTAGGGATTATGTATCCTCTGTGATTATGGAAATTCTGCTGTAATAATGTTTTAAAAATTTGTTTTAAATTTTTGTCTTTCAATAAATATTTGGAATATTATTTCACCATATATAATAAAGTTCTACAATTAAGCAAAACATCCCATATATGCCCAGTAGGCATATATCTTTTTAATCTAATTTTATATCTATTCATCTTAGTATATAAAATCATACATTTCATGAAGCTTCTTTTTTTACTAAGTAATTATTTCTTCAACAGTTAATGTGAGGTAAATGCATACATACATTGCTCTAGATGTAAATAATATTCCAGCTCTGACAACACTCTTTAGAGTTCTAGTAAATTTGTTCATTCTAAAAAAAAGGCCAAATTAATTCTAATTATTACCTCATTCTCCTCTATGTCCTAAATGAATTCTTCATTCTTCCCTCTTACTTCATTCTTATAATTTTAGATATGAACAAAATTGTTCATGTTGTACCCTTGTATCTGTACTGAAGTTATAGCCCACAATAAAACTATTTTTTATTCTTAAAGCTTGAAGTTTAATGGTATTTTGTTTATGATATACAACTTGATGACAGGGAAATATGAAGGAAATCAAGCTGAAGTAAAGTTTTTGTGGGCTAAGCAAAGTACTACAATTGCTTCTGTTTTATTTTTCTAGACTGAATTCATGCCAACCCCAGTTATTCAGACCATAAAACATGGTTTATAGTCCCCAGGTTAGCCCAGAGTATCAAAAAGCACAGACTGAAGCTAAATGAGTGGCAGAAGGAAAGTTTATAACATAGAACAGTTTCTGCAAAAAGCAAAAGAAAATGGGTTCATCTAAAGAAATCCCTGTAGAAAGAGCACAAACTCAGATGAAAGAAGGGGGGGAAATACAAAATAAGCGGGGGGGAAGAATGGAGAAATGAAGGAAAAAATACACTGGATTAAAACAATATTCAGGAATTTCTTTTGAACCAGAGAGTTAGGAAACAAGGTGGTACGAAGAAAAAGAAACAATAATAATAAAGAACAAAAAGGAGAGAAGCTGTGAAGTAATTAACTGAGGAAGATCTAGTATACCGAATACAGAACAAAGAAAGTCATAAATAGATGCATTTCTAAACAAAGGACATCCACAGGGGGCATCAAAAAAGAAAATATGGTGATGTCTTCAGCATAATCAAAGCTCTGGACATTCTGTGTCTGCACTGTTGATTATTTTGCTCCCCCATGTACATGCCACTGCTCTAAACTACGGTAATTTTAAACATTTTGCATTCTAATCAATGTGGAAAGATAATATATGAAAGAAGAGTGTAGCATGACTAAAGAAAGAGTCACAAATGTATACAGCAAAAGCATTACTATAGTGAGAAAATAGAAATTTGGAAATAACCAAAGGCATAGAAGAAGCAAACAGTTTAGTGCACTCTAAATATACTGCTCACAAAAATAAAGGGAACATTTTAACATGGAACTGAAGGAGTTTGCGTTCCCTTAATTTTTTTGAGCAGTATATTTTGGACCATTCTGGTCCAGGCTGATGGAACTCAAAAACATCTGAAGGATTAGAAATATAACAAGTTATAAAATTGAAAACAGAATGGAAAACAATGATTAAGAGGCATTCAGAAAAGAATGGAGCATGAAATCAATAGGCGTAACTAATGCTTCTACTTTATCACAACAAAACCATTTCCTGATAATATCCTATTTTCTTCCTTTAGCCCCAGGGGGTTGATTTCATCTCTTCCCCAGACCATGACCAAAACAGTCTTAACATCTTATTAGTTGTATTAATATAAAAATAATGTTTTTCTTTAATTTTATCTAAGCACAACTTAAGATTTCTAAAATTTAGAATGCTTTGTCATTCATTATCTTGGAATGAGGTTAGTTGACCTGTGATAGTTTTGGTTAGCGATACACATGATCTAAACTGCAGCATAAGCAGAGGTGTGTTTTGCAAGTGATAGGAAGTGTGTACATGACTCTTATTTTCCATTTACTAACCAGTCTTAATAATAATAATAAAGTTGGAAGGGAGGTTGGAGGTCATCTAGTCCAAACCCCTGCTCAGGCAGGAAACCCTATACCATTTCAGACAAATGGCTGTCCAGTCTCCCAGTGTTGGAGCATTCACAGGTTGTTCCACTGGTTAATTGTTCTAAGTGTCAGGAAGTCTCTCCTTAGTTCTAGGTTGCTTCTCTCCTTGATTAGTTTCCATCCATTGCTTCTTGTCTTGCCTTCAGGTGCTTTGGAGAATAGCTTGACTCCCTCTTCTTTGTGGCAGCCCGAGATACTGGAACACTGCTATCATGTCCCCCCTCGTCTTTCTCTTCATTAAACTAGACATACCCAATTCCAGCAACTGTTCCTTATATGTTTTAGCCTCCAGTCCTCTAATCATCTTTGTTGCTCTTCTCTGTACTCTTTCTAGAGTCTCAACATCTTTTTTACATCGTGGTGACCAAAACTGGATGCAGGATTCCAAGTGTGGCCTTACCAAGGCATTGTAAAGTGGTATTACATGTGATCTTGATTCTATCCCTCTGTTAATGCAGCCTAACACTGTGTTGGCTATTTTGGTAGCTGCAGCACCCTGCTGGCTCATATCTAAGTGATTGTCCACTAGGATTCCGAGATCCCTCTCACAGTTGCTGCTATTGAGCAAGGTACCACCTATACTATACCTGTACATTTGGTTTCTCTTGCCTGAATGTAGAACCTTACTTTTTTCACCACTGATTGTTAGATAGTGCCCAGTGTTCAAGTCTGTCCAGTTCCTCTTCTGGAGTGTTGGCTATTCCTGCCAGCTTGGTGTCGTCTGCAAATTTGATGAGTTCCCCATCTATCCCCTCGTCCAAATCATTGATGAAGATGTTGAAGAGCATTGGACAGAGCCCTAGGGCACCCCACTACACACTTCCCTCCATGTAGATGCAGTTCCATTGAGGACCATATGCTGAGTACGGCTGGTCAGCCAGCTATGAATCCATCTGGTGGTGATGCTGTCTAACCCATATTTTTCTATCTTATCAAGTAGTAGGTTGTGATCTACTTTATAAAATGCCTTACTGAAATCCAAATAAATTATATCCATAGCATTCCTCTGGTCCACTAATTTTGTCACTTGGTCAAAGAATGCAATAAGATTTGTCTGGCATGATCTGTTTTTGACAAACCCATGTTGGCTTTTAGTAATGACTTTGTTTGCCTCTAGGTGTTCGCTGATTCGTTGTTTGATTATCTTTTCCAGAATCTTCCCAGGTATTGAGGTTAGGCTGATAGGTCTGTAGTTTTCTGGATCTATTTTTTCCCTTTTTTGAAGATGGGAACTATATCAGCTCTTTTTCAGTCCTCTGGTAGTTCCCTAGTGCTCCAGGATCTTTGAAAAATATAGTTCAGTGGTTCTGAGATCACATCTGCTAGTTCCTTGAGAACCGTGGGGTGTAATCCATTTGGTCCTGGTGATTTGAACTCATCTGGGCTGGACAGGTGCTCACTTACCACTTTCTTGCCTATCTTAACTTGTGTTTCTAATCTATTTTTATGGTACTGTTTTTGATAGGCTGGACTGTTTTTTCCCTTTGGCAATAGCCTTTTTTCCCCCAAGCCCTTGCCCACTCTATTAATATTCATTTTCCTGAGTTTTGTATAGCTAAAATCTGTTTCTAACCCCAATTTATCTCATATTTAAGAAGAGAGTAGATCAGCAGATTTTCACCATTTTACTTGTGGAAGAAGAATAAGCATATTTGAATTAATCCACCTTAACACAGTTCTGAAATTATAGTTATCTTAAAATGTAGCAGTTCTTCTATACATCAATGCACTCTCCAAATAAAGAGAGACACTGAATCTCTCTCAGCTGTGGCTTATTTATCTTTTTTTTTGTCACTTTCCATTACCGTTCCAGGAAGTGAGATGTTGCCCACCAGCTAGTCAATTTTGGCATACTCTAATATAGTACCATCCTGGTTCTACAGTGTGGCAAGGTTTATCTGCTATTTCTCTTTAACTATTTTCGCCTTGGAGCCTTTCCAAATGTTTATTTTACATCATTTTATTTTGGGAGATGCTCAAATAAGGTATGGTTGGAGGGGCAGACAAACTAGACCAATGTAGAAAAAGCAGAAAAGTGAAAAACAACTTATGTTTGTTGCAGTCCTTTGACTGGTGAAATCTGGCTAGTGACACATTGAAAAAAGTAACAAAACCAGAGAGAAAAAACCAGATACCTTTCCCAGATGATAACACTTTAAATGACTCGGAACAGACATAAAAGTGGCAAGATACAGACCAATGAGGCAGCAAGTTTAATGTTTGTATTGTTTTGTAGGGTTGGTAGGACTCTAATTCACTAGAAAGAAGAAACCTTACAAAATAAATTCTCAGGGAATCTTATTCTCACTCTTGGTAGGAATTATAATCTAAGTATCAGGTTGAATTAACTTTTATTGGATAAATTTATTAATAGGATTTCTAGGATATGATACTGGTCAAGAAAAAAGAAGAGGAAGAACTGGGTGTGGACCAATAATGCACAGATCAAAAATAATAATATACTTATTCTGGGACAATTAACAGAAAAAAATACTATCCCTAATATATGAGATAATCCCATTCTAGTTAAATTATCCATTTTGTGATTTACAGTACATGAACAATACTGTGCAGACTTTGACTTGTCCATCCCTGAATTCTGGGAAGATTGTTTTAAGGAAATGGATTATAAATTTGCAAATTAAAATAAACAGAACTTTATTTATTCCATTTCTGTAGCTGCCCATCTTAACCCAATTGACTTCAATTAGTCATGACTATCTTTTCCATTGATTTACATAGGTCTATTGCAAGCTTAACCCAATCAAGGATTATTAGCAGCTTGAGGGTGTGTGTGGGGGAGAGATATAGGTAATCCTCGATTTACGACCACAACTGAACCCAACATTTCTGTTGTCAAGTGAGACATTTGTTATGTTAGTTTTGTCCCATTTTACAACCTTTCTTGCCTCAATTGTTAAGTGAATTACTGAAGTTGATAAGTTAGTAACCCTGTTGTTAAGTGAACCTGGCTTCCCCATTGACTTTGCTTGTCAGAAGATTGCAAAAGGGGATCACATGACCCCAGGACACAGCAACCGTCATAAATATGAATCAGTTGCCAAACATCTGAATTTTGATCACATGATCATGCAGATGCTGTAAAGGTCGTAACTGTGAAAAATGGTCATGCATTATTTTTTTCAATAGCTTGTAACTTTGAACGGTCACTGAATGAACTGTTGTAAGTCGAGAACTATCTGTACATTTTCCAGTTTCTAAAAACATGTCAGTGAATCCACAATGTGATGTAAAGATGATGCGACTGATAAAGGAAAACGATTTTTCTTCCATGTGCTGAGCAGCACCAGGCAACCTCCGAGGTATCCAAGGCTACCCTTCATTGCCTTCGATGGGTCGCTCCCGCTCCCTTAAAGAGAGCGAGATCTGGGGGAGGCGACATAGAGTAATTTAATAAGCGACAGCATGGGGAAGGGGGAGTCTTACTCTGCCGATAGGAAAGATGTGGGAAAATAAAAGGAGGAGGCTGCATTGCCTGGACGGGACCTCACCTCAGCCATGTCTGCAGGGAGGGGGCGATAGACAGCCCCGGCGCGTGAGAGGGAGAAAGAGAAGAGTCCCCTGGCCGAGCCGGGCGGAAAGTCTGTCTCCCGGCTGGGTCTCCGCAGCTGTGTACGCGGCCGCGCTCTCGTCTCTTAGCAACCTCCCCTCCCTCTCTCCTTTCCTTCTAGCGCCCCCTGGTGGGACACGTCAGGGATAGTTTACGCTCGGATGGACGCAGGGGTAGGCAACCTTGGCTCTTTTATGACTCGTGGACTTCAACTCCCAGAATTCCTGAGCCAGTCATAAAAGAGCCAAGGTTGCCTACCCCTGGGCTGGAGCTTGTGGAAGGCGGGAAAGAGACGGTGGCGCTGGGCCGCTTTTCTCTAGCGGGACGGAGAGGCTGGCTGTTACGCACGTGCACCCATCCCCATTTAGACTTTTGCTTCTTTTTTTTTTCTTTGTTTCCTGCTTCATACTCGCGTTTGCTTCTTATGTGGTGTGCTGCCCCTAGGATTGGGGGAAGGGAGGCATTTATGAAAACGACCGAATAAAATACATCCTATTAGGCAAAAGGTGCCGCAGCACCGAAAGAAATTGTTGCTTTATTTCAAGGGTTCTAGGCAGAGAGGGCTCCGATCCTGCAAGTTCCTCCCTTATAAATGTGGGCGGGAGGCAACCGCATGTCCGTGCAAAATCGAAGCACCTGATTCACATCGACCAGCACCAGCAACTTTACCTTTGTACGGAATGTATCCCGCCTGGCTGGGCTGGAGAGTTACAGCCGTTTTCCATTCTCTTCCCCGCATCCGGGTTTTAAAGCTACCTACGATTCGGAAGGTAGTTAAAGACTTTCATTATTAGCAGCCGTTAATATCCTGATTCTCCGCGAAGTCGTTTATTTACCATTTTAAGATTTTCCAGATTGATTACTGTTATCACAATTATAGACAATAGATGCTACTGTTTAATTACTTCTATGGCATAAAGCATTTATTTTTTGTCAAACTTGTTTGTCCTAGCAATTAGTCTCAAGGGATGTCCATGAGTTCTAACACTGTGAAGGGGGGGAACTATCCATTTTATTTATCTTACCTCTGAGTTTACACATTTCTGCCATGTCTTCTTTATACCATCCAAGGTAAAGACTTTAGTTGCTGTGTTGTTTTTTTCTTGTAGGAAAGTTCTTCATTCCTCTAATCAATTTTGTTGCTCTTTTTTGCATCTTTTCTAACTCAATATCCTCCTCTTTAAGATGCAATGACCAAATGTCAAACATTAAATAAGGGAAAATAGCAAATTATATTCACATAGGTTAAGAGTCTTTTTCTTCCCATCATATTTTATTAAGATAAACCCCCAAAATCTTAGAGCAAATTAAGTTTCAGAATAGGATAAGGGACAAAGAATCCTAAGCAGTAGATAGATTTCTTAAGTCTAGTGAGAATTTTCCCATGAAGGAGGAAAAATTGTGAGGAAGGAAGAAAACATTTTGGAGTGAATGGGGTGGGCAGAAGATATGAGCCAGGAAATTAGAAAAAACATAGGACCAATATTACCCTTAATCTTTGGGGGGGGGGATTCAGTTTTAAAGGGTTTAAATTTAACTGTAGAGGATAACTGGTTGCTGGAACAGGTTCTAATTAACATTTTTGAATTATTGCATAGCTTAGGATTATAAATGTTATAACCATCAGAATCTTTGGTTATTTCATATATTCTCTAATTTTTCATTTTTAAAAGAATTGTTAAAACTATTCTTACCTCTTTTGTATTTTATAAAACTAAATCCAGTGGAAGTAATTTCACTGAAATCCAAGACTCAAAAGTTTTTCTATGAAAAGAAACATTTTTTATTTATATGTATTTGTGCAATTTATAGGCAGACTTGCAGCTACTTACTTGAGCTTTTCTTTTTTCAGTGATTACTTCTATGCAGAGGTTTCTTGCAATATTTATTATCTCATCTACTTATGAATTTGTTGGTTTAAATAACGGCTATTTAAAAAACCAAGTTTATGGTCATAAATTTGTGCAAGCTTCTGCTAATTTTATGTAGGTGACACAAGGTCTATACTGAAATCAACATCTTACCCTGCTTCATCTGAAAAGAAAATATAGGGAAATCGTACTAAATTAGTATCAATCTGAAGCAGTCTTTTCAAATCCATTGCCCACTAGATTTACAACTGAGGGTATCATTCCCCAAATTAGCAGCCAACGTGGCCATGTTGACTGGGAATTCTGGAAGTTATACCATATAAATCTGAGAGCACTCCAGTTAGATAAAGGTGGTATGGAAACGATAAGAATTCTTGCTTCAGATGAAAATAAAAACATATACACATAAAAGAGCAATCATTGCTTATGATGAGATTTATTTTTCTACGTTTCTTCACTCTTTAAGCCTAGAATACAATCTTTTTGAGAAAATTGAACTCTCTAGGAGTGTGAAAATGAAGTAAACCTTTATGTCCAGCATAAAATGAAGCATGTAGACACATTATGCATGCTGTGAAGCCTCAAGAAATAAACTGCTACATAGTCACTGTATTATAAATAATATCCGAAATATTAACAATACTTTATAGCACAAATGTGGCCAATAAAATTCAGATGATGCATCTACAAGTTTTAAGCTAAATATATAATATCTATAATTTGGCAATATTGAAAGAACTACCAGGTAGGAGGCTTCATTGGCCATTTCCCAGATATAAACAATGAAACATTAAAACTTCACCCTAATTTCATCTACATATAAATCACTTGCAGGAGGAAATTATTCCCTTGTTAGCCATATTATAATAAAGAAATGCACTAGGTGGCACTATGTAACCATTAAATGATAGCAATTATGCTTAACTTTACCTTGTTTTTTCCTCACTCTTTCTTACTAAAATCATCCCAGATGCATAGGACTTACTTTATATAAATTGTTCTCCATCTTATTATTTTGGTGCTTGTTTAATCTGTACACCTTCATATACACAAAGCTGCAAACTGATGACAAGACCATATTATAACACCTTGATTGTGGGTGGTTTCAGAGGAAGAGTTCCCAGTTTTGCCTATTGAAGGTACTCTTCTAATTTAATTTCTTTAATAATTTGTGTATGTGGGACCAGAAACATAAAAAAGTAATTTAAAAGGGCAACAAGTAGAAGCCATCATCAGGAACCCCATATCTGTATGCATCTTTACAAATACCTTTAGATTATGCAAAGATAACACTTTATTTTTAATAGAATTGTTTCACTGAAGTAAAAGGGAAAGGTTTGTGCAGGGCTCCCAACAATGGAATCAAATAAATATAATACATTTTGGAAAAGCTTGAGATAAAGCTTTTGAAGAGAAATAATGTGAACATAAATAAATATTGTCTCATTGTAAGGAAAAAAGTCCGTCTTGGAAGAGCCTTCAACAACAACAGAGTCAAATTGTTTCCACTGAGCTGCTTGTTCAAACGCAAAACAAAGAGGATTTATAAAATATTGTAGCATTTCCTCTGAATCTGCATGGTGGACAATTTCACCCCGACTCTGCCATTGTTCCTCCAGTGGATCTGGGGAGGCTTTGAAAGCCTAGCACATTGGTCCTTGTATTCTCTGAAGGCAACTAGTGAGAGGTGATCACTGACAGGAGCACAGCTTTTTGCACATCTTCACTGGCCAACTGGAAGGAATACTGGTCAACTTTTCAGCAGCATCAGAGAGGTTCAGGCAGCCAAAGCACCCAAGGTTCTTTCTAGGACA
>NW_015386482.1:850297-864439 GCF_001527695.2 Protobothrops mucrosquamatus
CGTATCTATTACCCTGTTGCTCCCGTCTTTGTTCCACCTTCACTGCGCCTTTTCTCTTTCTAGTGAGGAAAAATAGGTTAGGCAGTCAACCTTGACTGGGAAGGATGATACTGCCATCCTTGGAACAGCTGGGAAGGATTGGAGCAGGGGAAAATGGCAGTAAGTCTCCGTGCCTCCTGGCTATAGAAAGACAGAAATCTGCAGTCTGAATGAGGTAGGACTTCCCGTCCATGAGAAATCACTCCACAGATCTGAAGGAAACCCTGAAAAGATGTTTTTGCAACATTTCCCACCAATGTGATAGTAACTGCCTTATTCCCCAAGCACCATCGTACAGTGTTGTGGAGGGTGACACAGCTCTCACATATGGAGAAAGCCAGTAAAAAATAATAATAAAGCCGTCAAAGTCAATAGTCTTCTGCAACATAGTTAAATCATAGATAATTAGCCTTTGATACTATGACACAAAGATATATGTTTGTATTGTAGTTTTCTCTTCTTTTAGAATAATCTCTGAGATGGTTTCGCTCATGATGCAAAAGTATGTCACTACTCTAGGGAGACAATTAGCCACCCATGCAATTACATAGTTAATTGAGCCAGCTAAATGCAAACCCACTCAAATCTATGGCCTTAGGCACATGTAACTGTGTAATTGCACAATGGTATAATGCATTTGTGTATTTTTTTTCTGCTGCTCAATCATATCTGATTCTCACAGATTTTTGTCAGTCAGAACCATTCCACCAAGCACTGTCCCTGCTCACAGAACTGCTTTCAGACACATCTAGTCCACCATCAGTCCTTACCTGGAAGTCTTCATCTGCAATTATTTTTAAAAGGGTTCTTTGTGGCTTGATATAATGTTCGCCCATCTGCATCTATACAAGGAAAATTAAAATTTTCCTGGACAAGAGAACCTCTTTATGTTCTGAGAGAACATATTTTATTATACTTCTTTTTCCACAAGACTTGATAAAAATACATTAATCTTCTACTGCACCCAGACAAATAATAGATTTTTTTTAATCATTCTGCTCCTTTCTATCATTCTGCTCCTTTCAGATGTAAAGTATCACAAAAGTCTCAGAGTAGCTGCTTGAAAACACAAGATCACTCAACATGAATGTGATAAGCTCTTGTTTGGAAATGGGTGTTTGATCTTTAATTGTAAATAAAAGTTTACTACGTGGTGTACAACTTGAAACCAGAGCTCTTATGTAGTCCCCAATCGTACCAACCTCTCCAAAACTGCCAGCTAAATTGTAATTTTTTACCTGCAGAAGAAAAATATTAGATGGCAATCAGTATGAACTGTTTGAAAGAGTTGCTTATAATTATACTTAAATAAAAATATCATTCTTGTTTGGCTTCATTCATTTTCCTAATATGCCATTCAAAAGTAAATCATAAACCTTAGCTAAAGTGCAATGTGCAAAGGAAGGTCAAATAGTAAGCCTCGGCCCAAAAATAATTGTAAATTCTAAATAGCTAAGTATTTCATTCTTTCAGGGATAGAAATTGGGTTATATGTAAACATTCTGCCTCCCCTAATACTACAGTTCAGGATGGGAGAGTAATGCACTGTTACCTACCTGTTGCTTTGAAAGAAAACACATAAAATAATCCTGCTACATATTCTGTTATTAGTTTTGCAAATCAGAAATGATCTGATTTATATTTCTAGTCCACCACACTTCTTAAACTGCAGCTCAGAATGATCTACTAAAATGGCCTGTGTGGTTTGTTTGCTATCAGGGAGACTCAGGTCCACAGAAACTCACTGGATGACTTCGGGCCAGTCAAATAGGAGGAAGGAATTTGTATGCACTACATCCCCTGAGTTCTTGTACAATAGGTAGAATATTTTAATCCAAGGCTTTGCACACATATTCACTCATATATTGCACTCGACCCAAATGTTGTAGCTTCCTATGCTTCTGTTACTAAAAATAGTCACTCTTTTGAATTTGGATACCTCAGTAAATCAAAAAGCTTTGCTAAAATGTAGTATATAATGGTAAATCAATTGTTGACATGCAACACCCATTTACTAAGCTTTCGAAGTTAATTTGTAAATACAACCCTTTCCTCAATACCAATACAAATATACATTCAGAAATGAGACATTTCACCGATTTCACATGTAGATGTGTTGCTCTCTCAATATAGAACAGCTTTGAAAAATATATTTATAAAACATGATTCAGAGAATAGACCTCTGTCTTTGATGTTTCGATTTTCATCCCTGTCATATGCTATATTCAGATAATATCTACCTACATACATACTATGCACAGTTATATGTTGGGAACACACAGGAGTGTTTGGCAATTCATTTTCATTGCTTGTTTTCCCCATTGCAAAATTCTGAACAGGGATCCTTATGTAACCAAAACATTGCCAACCAAATGGAAGAACCAACCGCCTCTTTTTAGGTCACCTATTTCTTATTGGAGAGAATTGTAGGACAATCTGCCATGGTGAAAATATTCTAGACATTTGGTAGATAAAGTTGTTCAGGTTTACTCAGATTCACTCGGATTGGTAAAAGCATAAACTTGGTTGGTTGGCTAATAGTGTAATCCTGTTAGTCCTAAGGAAGTACACAACATCTTCAGAACTGCTAACCCAGCCACATGATTATGTCCCTATTGACTGGTGAAGGCTGCCCAAGAGGTTTGTATTGCTTTATATGATGTGGGTGGCTCTGTTGGCCTTGAAGGAGATGGCAGTGCGTCCCTTTTTCAAAAGGCTATCACTGGACCTAACCATTCCAAATCATTTTCATCCAGTCTCCAACCTCCTGTTTTTGAGGAAGGTTGATGAGAAGCTGATCGGTTACAGGCCCTGGAAGTAATGGATTACCCTGACTCTTTTCAGTTGGAATTCACATCAGTATACAGTATTGAAATACTTTGCTCATGCTTATCAATAAGCTATGGCACGGCCAGGAAGGGAGTAATACTACCTTCCTGCCTTTCCTTGATCTCTCAGTGGCTTTTTGATATTGTTTATCATAGTATTTTTCTGGATTGGCTGCAGAAAGTGGGTCATGGTGTTACAGCAGTTCTCCAGTTGGTGTTGGTAGAGGGTAAGAGTTCAGATACAAAGCCTTATGTCTATGGAGCACCAGAAGATGATGACAGACACACAGAGAGTATTGTAGTGTAGTATAATATTAGATGGTAGTATAGTATCATATTGTTTCTTAGCAGTAGTTAAGCTGCCCAGCACTCTGGAAGTGGGCAGCCTAGAAATCCAATAAATAAATAAGACATAAAACTTGTGAGTTCATAGGAATTCCAGATTTGTGAGCCACCCAGTATCTTTAAGCAGAATTACTTTAACAGTGGGTATTTAATCAAACCATAATCACTTAGCTGCACATACTCCCATGGGCACAGAATCCTGTGGGACTTCAGGCAAGGCAGGAAACAGGAGAAATAGACTGATTTATTCTGGACATGAGAGCCTTGGTTGGCTGCCAACTTGCCGAGCTTTTAAAGCAGCTAAATAAAGCCTTGGAGGATCAAGCTATAAATGAGTATTGGTCATAGTTCCTCAGCATTACCACAACAATTAGAGGAGATGTGCTCCTCAAGAAAGTCCTGGCCCCAATGTATTTGATTAGTTATCATGGGAACAAAATGTTGGGCTGATCCACAGGGCTCTGTTGTTTTCTCGACTCCCCCCTCCCCCAAGGATTTGAACATGTGCAACAACTTAGCATCCTCAGGTTTATCAACAGGCAACTGTAAGGCCAAATATTAAAGAGAGAAAAATCATGGCAATCGCACAAGGAAATTTGCACAGAGGAGGTTTTGTTACACACAGTTTTCACAATTAGAAAACCCACGAGGAGCAAACTCCGGAAAGTTGCTGCTTTGCTGCTTCCTCGCGTGTTGCACAACCGGCGGGATTTAAGGGCGTCCACCATCCGCTCTCTCCCTCCCTCCCCCACCCATCCCCACGTCCTTTTCTACTCGGAAAGTGTCTGCTAAAAATCCGCTAGTCTTTTCTGCTCTGCACTCCAACCGGCAAAAAAGTAAAGTCTGAAAAAGCTGGCAATTGTCGGTGTGGTGTTTAACACACTGCCTACCACCTTAAGAAGGTCCCGGGACTCTACAGAAAGTTGGACGCGCCGCTTTTTTTTCTCCGTTGGGTGGAGAGAGTTTTTGGGAGGGAGAGGGAAAAAAAGCTCATCTCCAGGAAATGAGTAAACTAGAAAAAAAATCGTAGTAACTCTACCTTCGTAGCTAAAAGCAACAGGCGTGTAGGATGCTCGGAGAAAGAGGAAGTGCTTCAGACAGAGGTTTTGATCGCAATCGGCACGAAAAGAAGCCTGAAACCTGGCTTGAAAAAGCAGATAAAGCGGCTTCTGTTGGTCCTTGTTTAGTCAAGTAAAACGTTTGTTGCGGGACGCAGTAAGTACAGCATTTACTCCTCTGCCGCAGAAAATAACTTTTCATTTAAAATATTAGTTTTTCTTTTCTTTTGGACCTCTACTTTGTCTCTGAAAATGCAAGCTGCAAAGTGGAGTCTGCTGGTTGCATTTACTTTGTGAAAAGTATGCAACCCCATCTTCCCCCCCCCCCCACCGCCGTCTTTTTCGCCGCTAAAGATAGGAGTCACTTTTGCGCTTTTTTCTGCCCTCCCCCCCCCCTTCCTTCCGCTCGCAGCCCTCGAACGTAGCTAAATGGGGAGGAAAGAATGGACGTACACCCTTCTCAGAGCAGATTGGGGATCACTCTGTATTCGGGGGGGAAAAGTTTCAAATTTGCCCCGGTTTTTTCCATAGTCCGAAAAAAGGACCGGCGAGAACGAGTTACAGAATAGGGAACGGAAGAGGAAAGGCCCTTCAAACTTTATGAAAAATTGAGGTACTTTTAAAAAACAAAAAATGATTTCCCACACTGCACTTTCCTCCTCCTAGGGACTTGACTTTTTCAACTTGCTGATGGATACCGAAAACTTTTTTTTAATGGTCCACATTCTGGTTATCCAGTATGTTCACCTCTCACGAGGCTCTTCAGCTTTCTCTTTCTATTCACACAAGTGCTTTGGGTGCTTTTTTGCTGCTGTTATTAAACTGCTAAATTGTCCACAATTTATTTTATTCTTCTCTTGAGCCAAATAATCCCAGGCTTGTTTACAGCAGCATGCAAATTAACAAGCATTAAGAGTAAAAACAAATAAATCCTAATAAAAACACAAGGCTGTAATTCTTACCAGCACCTGGGAGTAAGACCTCAGAAACAAGAAGGATTGCATCTGAGAAGAGAGCATGAAAGAATTGTTAAGATGAGACAGTTTAGATTAGTTTATAACTTAAAAGCAAAAGGCCTTTGCCCAGACGTTAAAAAATAGTAAAATAGGCATCAGAAAATCCTGCAAAGCCCCACTCCAGAAATCCATCTAAGTTGGCTATGTACCTCAAGAGAATGACTGTGACAATTGTGTTGTATCTACATGTATTTGCTTAGATAAATTTGTTAAAATTTATAATTTAGTAATAGAGAAAAATAAGTAAAAATGTACTTTAAATCAGGACTTCAACATTGACTGTGAAGCATTCTCCCCATTACAAACTCAATTGTGTTCTATTATTCTAGCTTGTATTATAACACTGTTTCCAAATCTCACACCCTATTTTCTTCATGTTAGCTGAAAATTCTAGGAGTTGTAATCTAAACAATTGTTGGAAAAATATGTTTTAAGTGCCTGGCCTGTAACTGTGTTTTGTAAAATTTTGGTCCTTGAAAATATATCCTGCAGTACTGTGCATGCTTACCTAGCAGTATATGCCATATTTAAGATTGAATTAACAGATAAATATAATTCTAAGTCTATTACTCCTCTATAGCTCAGAGTACAGTACTTTTAAACAGAGCTAAACAAATTCATGAAGTCAGTCTGTGGTTTTAATTATGGAAGCTACATGGAACCTGCATTGAATGCCACATGGAATTAGGCAACTTGGAATAATGTATACATCACTCAGAATGGCCAGTGATCACAGGCTATGAAAACCATGATCCAAAATACAAGAAAAGTTAGATGTGATCTTCCTCTTTCAAAACACTTTGCTTGTAGGCTTTTTCATGGCATTTGGCTGGTACTGTGGGAAAAGTACTAGAATAGATATTTGCTTAGATACAGCCATGGCAGGATACATGGAGTTGGTTTCCATATAAACTAAGCTTAGACTGAGCAGCCAATAAGCCCTGTGCTCTCATAGACCCAATTTGGAGCATCTAGTCTACATAACCAACTTCAGATAAAAAAAATGGCAGATCATTGGCACTGTGATTTTTTTAAATGAATGATCTCCATTAAAATAAGGGTAGAAACAGGCTCAAAAGTCTGCAAGGCAAAGTTCACCTATTTAAAAGTTTAATAAACCCCAGTTCTCCTCCCCAAACCTCCCAGTGATGTTAGCCTGTCATGGATGCCCCTCCCTACAGCCAATTAATTTTTTAAAAAAACCCTGTAATCATCAAATGGAAAAGATTGCCTGTTCCTTGTTAAGCCTTATGAACTAAATAATGCTAAGCCATAATTTGGGAACCATCTCATTCTGTAAATTTAATTCAGAATTGCTATTAAATTCCTCTTTTGAGATCCTTTTGAAAATAAACCTGTCCTCTGTGTCACCATCTCTAGATTTAGTACTTTCAGAACTCCAAGGTGCACTGTGGACAACATTTCTAGTGATAAAAATAAATTCATATCTCTTTAGTATTCCTATATTACTAAACTGGTAGAATGAACTTTTCCAACAGTTTCACCCATTTTCATAGCTGAAATTACATTTGCTGTCTACTTCTTGCCTTTGTTTGGATGGATGCTTATGTTGCAATTTGGCTTGTCTTTGGTTAACTACCTAATTTTTTAGTGTCTTTATCATTGACAAAGTTTCCAAAGCTTATAGGCAGAAAAATGAAAAGCAAATATCATAGACAATACATAGTAAATTAAATATGACTTGGCTATTATAATATATCATATGAATACAGGAATTTAGAGTGTTCAGACTAATTCAACAGAATTGATAATTTATCATTTTGTAAATGTCATAATGTCAACAGATGTTTCCTTTTACCATTGAAAAGTTTGTGGGGAAACATGTGTCTTTTCAGCCATTGCCTTTCTCTGCCTTAAGCAAAATAGTATTACTCTCTAATAGCAGAGAAATAGTGGCTTTCATAATGCAACCTTTTCAAAATAGTTTAAAATTCAGATCACACTAATTTATTGTTATTTAAATTAGATTTCTGTCTCCCCTTTTTCATATTTTCCATAAAAACATTCCTGTGAAGAAAGAAAGTGACTGGCCCACAGTAATCTAATGAATTTCATGATTGAGGGCAGATTTGAACTCAGGTCCACTAACTCTCATTCCAGCACCTTAATCACTATACCATACTGAATCACATAACTCAGATCTGTATACACAAATGTGCTGTATATAATTTTTTTTCCTGCAAGCGAAGATGATAAGAATTGGTATTGGTATTCTTACTTCCACATTCTGTATTAGCTGGAAATTCTGGGCTTGCTTCAAAGGTAGTACTGCATATGGAGCATTACACTAAGCAATATATTTATGTCTTTGACAACAAGTATAGAAAAAAAACCCCACAGGAACGGATTTCAGTATTATGATTGCTTCTAGAGACAAGGGAACACACAAGGAAATGGGCTGTAGTCCACAAAAGTTTGTATCATTATAAATGTTCTAGTTTTCAGGCTACCACAAGACAAATGTTTTGCTACAGGAGACTAAAAACTACAAACCAGTGTTTCTTCCAACCTATTAAACGAATTTTATAGAATCTTTCCTTGTGCTGAAACATTAAGAATACAAGCATTATATTATATTCAGTTGCCCATTTATAAATAGGTAACTGAACAAATATTTCAGTGGAGTGTTAATCAGTGGCAATGTTTGTTTGAATAAGTGTACAGTATCTGGTTGATATTCATCAACCAAATAAATGAAAAACAATAATCCTATAATAATTGGCAAGTTCTTGTGCTTGTAATTGCATGTGTTTGTTTTGTCACAAATCAATCATATATTTGGTTCACATCCATACCAGTTAGTGTTTGAATATATTAAATCTAAAGATGTAAAGGCTCAGGAAAAAAAATCCAGTTCTAAAATTTTCCTAAATGTCCACATCACTAAAAAAAATTATAAGGGTAATATGTTTAGTAATGTGTCATACATTGTATAAGTTGCTCCAGACAAAACAAACCTAGGGTACATTTGGTTCTTGTCTCAGTTGGAATTGTCAGATATTTCTGCTTTGGTAAAGGAAGAACCATTTTGAATTTTTCCAGAAAAAAAAATCCTCCAGATTTCTGTGATATTTATATTTCACATATCAAAGGAAGAACTTTTCAAAAAAATTAAATCATTTATGCTGAAAGGAATGGTAATTTCTGGCCATGTGACTAACCTTTCTGACACTGAACTATTGAAAGCAGGAAGTTCCTTGTTTTATAATTGGTAAAAACATTTTGCTGCATAGCAAAAAATAGTTTCTCTTTTGAAATTGTTATAAAATCATGTAATACCTATATATTCTTAATTTTATGCCTTCCAAAAACATTGGAGGAAAGGGGGGAAATATTTCTGTCTGTCTCATTAACTTTGCAACTTTTACTGAAACTAGAAAACTAAAGATTTTGTAAAGCAGGTCAGCAATAATGTTTTCCTCTATTCTATGCCTTAGACCCATGGCCGAATTCTAGTACCACATTTAAAAAAAAAAGTGGGAGTTACTAAGCTATTCAGAGTTTACTAATGAAATACACAAAAAAGGTAGATAAAGAAATTGGCAACCCTCAAGAAATGGAAAGTTCCTTTTATTATATTTGTGCAAATTGCTTGAGAGAAAGTATCAAACAGTGGTCTTTATGGCTACATGCTTTGTTACCAAGTTTTAAAAAAATATTATTTATCATGATATTGCATAATATCCTTATACTTTGATGAAGAAATAATACTCCATAAATGTAATAAATTCATTAAAACGCCTGCTTCAAAATTTGTGGAAGTGACTTGAAGGGGTGACAGATGCTGGAAAAAGGAGGAAATGCTGAAAGTCACCCCTTCCCCTTTCATCTGCAAATGCAAATGAGTTTCATTTATGTTGATGAAGAAAAAAAAATGTTTTTGATAGCATGATATTCTTGCAAACAAAAATGAAAAAAAGAAAGGTATGACATTAGAAAGTTGTTGCATCTACTTTGGACTATTTTTTAAAAGACTGTATATATGTGCAATTATTTTGTTGTGTACAAATTGCTTCAATGTAATGGAGTTCAGAAACCTTATGTCCACCGTTAGGCCAGAATTCCTTTCAGAAATGCCCAGGTATCTACTGTTTTTTCAACACCTGTACAGTGCCATCCTCTGTCTTTTTGTCTACACTGAGTAGGGGGAGTGGTCAGTGGCCTAAATTCCTTCTTTCTATTCTTAAAATTCTATTCCTGAAGGAAAAAGGTGAGGAGAAAAAAGCAGGGATTAGAAACTAAGCCTTATTTTAGAAATACAACTGCCCATCCAGATTCAATTTTAATTAATGAGGGGGGGAAAACTTTGTGGAACTGCTGGCCACACATCTGACTCAGTGCCTCTTTTTCCACTCTTCAACAGTCAAGTTTCTATAAAGGGGAGAGGAGGAGGAGAAAAATCTCTCATTTCTGTTTACTTAACATCCGTTCTGTTGATCCCAAAATCTTAATAAAAGCTCAGGTTAATGAAAAACAAAATATGTCTGAAAGAAAAAAAATCTCTTCAATGGTTAATTTCAGTGGCAGTTTTTGAAATTGAGCATGATTTATCATGCTTTTTATCTAGAAAGTTTTTTTTTAAATGCTGCATCTCCTTGTAGCAACAAATAGCTCTCATTCTACCTTCAGCATTGGTGAAAAACAGATGCTGTACAACAGTTGTTAGAGCTTTAAAGTGGCTGCAACAGTCTAAGCCAGGGGTGGGGAACCTTGGCTCTTTTATGATTTGTGAACTTCAACTCCCAGAATTCCTGAGCCAACATGCCTGGCTCAGGAATTCTGGGAGTTGAAGTCCACAAGTCATAAAAGCCAAGATACCCCACCCCTGGTCTAAGCCATCTCCTCCAGCAACTACCATATAGATGCCCTGTTGCACCAGATCTCTGATGAATTTCAAAGGTAGGTAAAGTTTCCAGAAATTTTCAGTACTTCATCCACCAGGAAGTCAACAAAATTCCAGGTATTTTCAAATATTGGGAAAAAAAATCTTTTGGGTGTTCCAACAGAGGACATATCTAAGGATATATTTTAATAAGCTTTGGTTCTTCTTTAGTTTTCTAACTACAGTTTACTTTTGTCTTACTATAAAAGGAGACACATGCAATTGCACACATACCTGGGATGACATTGGTTATCTTCTCTGAAGGGCACAAGTATAGCTTTGAAACTTTTTTTTTCCCTTCAGAATCCCTACCTTCTCCACAACTCCTGGAGAAAACCTACTAGGTTTTCTGCACTGTTTTCTAGAAAACTATTCTTGACTACTCAATTACTCAGGAGGAGGCAAGTGGCAAACTCCTTTCCTGCTTTCCTTTATAGCTCAGCCATGTGGGCAGAAGTGCCTGCTAAAGTTAAACTTAACATCAGGCAAAAAACTGTAACTCTTTAACAGCAGATCATATATATGGTATCGGGATGGTACAGTATGTGGCCACAGTGCCAAATATATTCTTCATGCTGATGTGCTAGAACACGTCAAGTCCCATTTCTATATGGGAAATTTCTTAAAATAGAATTATTTCAATTTGGATATACAGTTATAAAGTAATAAAAATCTGCATAACACTCTACAGATAAGCATTTCTCTTCTAGATATAATTCACTACAAAATATGTATGAAGCACATTACAAGGGATTTTTCTTTAAAAATTTGAGAGGCATACTTTCCCTTTGTATGTATATATTATATGTATATGTATGTATATATCAAGAAAATGTATAGGCCCACCCAATTCCCAGTGGCTCACCTATTGATGTCTTTAAGTATATGTCTTAAGTTGCTTCAGTGAGCAGATTTCATACAGCTTATTCTATTTGTATAAACTGTTGCATTGGGCTTGCATTTGAGTTAGCACCAGTGCATCCTTTATGATGTTTTATATGTAATAATCTTGCTTAGTGATTTTCTAAGCTGGAATGTACTATGTTTGAAAATTTTAACCACATTCTTTTATGGATCACTTGAATGTCCAGGTAATTATTTTTATAGTACCAGCAGAGAAGGGGAAACAGATGCTACTAAAATAGCTTATATAACATTTTGGTTCTTCCTGATTCCTGTGTGAGCTATACATAATGAGGTGCAATATGATTTTGAAATCCATATGCACTATAGCTGGCTGATTTGCATATAATGCTAAGTAGTACTTCAGAAATATGAAACAGAGCATCTCATTTCGTGTACCTGCATCTTCTTTATAGCTGTGAAAAAGCCTTGGAAAGATGTTGTTAGCAACTAGCAGACTTTTCTCTTGGTACATCTAAGCGGAAACAGTGATTAGCAATTCAATAAGTCATAAAACATCCAAGACTTGTTTATACATTTTTAGTTAAGAAAAAAACTTTGCAGTGTTAAAAGAAATGGATTCTTGTTACTTCATAATCAGCATCTCAACAATTTCATATACAACTGGGAAACCTGTTTACCAAATGTCAGCCCTTTGATGTAGACAACATCAGGAAACAGATGCCATAAGGAGAAACAAGCGGCAATATAAGAGTCTTGCAAACTTTTATCCACCCTGCTTCTCATATCCCAAGCAATAAAGGAAGATCCTGCCTGAGTCTCTTCTTAATACCTCTTTGCTTATGTAATGGTTCTTGCCTGTGTCCCCCAAGATCATTTTCTTTATGGTCTATGCCAAATATGTTTTTTTAGCATTTGAGAAAAATCAGATAATAACAAAGAGTATAAGGAAATTTAACCTAGATTTCTAAGTATATACTATATTTATTCAGGAAAGATGTATATGAGATGTTTACAAAAAGTATGTCAGAAAAGTTATCAAGATCAGAAATGAGGTGATAAGCTGCCTGGGAAAGCCAAGGTAAATCATCAAAACAATTAAAAAAACGAAAATTAGAATATTTCGGACATGTGATGCGACACCCAGAAAAATACGGCATACTCCATTTAATCCTCCAGGGAAAGATTGAAGGCAAACGAGGTCCAGGCAGAAGTGGCTTCAAAATCTAAGGGATTGGTTTGGACAAAACTCAGCAGCACTTTTTCGTGCAGCTGCTGATAAAAACAGGATCGCCAACATGATCGCCAACGTCCGATAACGGATATGGCACAACAAGAAGAAAAAGAAGGAAGGTTATACAAAATGTGTGAATATTTTTTAATTCTCTTAAATAATTCACATAACTGGATTAAATAGAGTATAGGTATGTGTGATTAACATTCACCCTTAATATTAACACTTTTTCTGCATGTAGAGTAATGCTATATCTTGGTTTAGTTGTATGAAAATAATCCTATCCTCTGTTTCAGTTCACACAGTCCTATTTTCCTTTTTATTGGTATAATTCCAAACGGAAGAGTAGAAGGTAGTTAACCTTAATTGTATTTTGTGTATCAATCAAACATTAAATTATGCTTACCTATACTATTTTTACACTCTAGAGGACATAGATCTCTGCTGTAATCCTGTTCATGTAAACACTTGTTTGAAAGTCTTCCTTCTCCTCTCCTATGACAGTAGGAACCTTTATTTTGGTACAGTTAAGTCTGTGACTTGACAAATTTAAATGTTTTGTAGTTCCCAAGGTTTTTTATATGTTGCGAGTTTTTGAATCCAGATGTTTTCTGTTCACTTTCATACCAGCAACCAACTCATTACAGCAATCCCCACTCTTATGTTTAATGTCTCCAGTCCACTCTAATTTTAATCGGTGTTTAAAATCATACTTGGTTTAAAATCTGTGTAATCAACTGCCAATGCATGAATCTTCAGATGTTTTGTTTCTACTATAAAGATTTCTTTAGTTTAACATACATTCATCACATATTTTTTTAAAAAAACCTATCGGCAGAGAATGAAGGCGAATACACATGTCCCAGGATAATGTTGCAGGATCCAATCTGAGTTGGTCCTTGGGACCAGAGTTTTTGTCTTCCAAGCTTTTGGACTCGTGATGGAACCCATCTTCAGGGAACTTGGCTAGAGAGAAGATTGGATCCTGCAAAATCACCAGAACATTCAAAGGGAAAGCAAAATTATGGCATCTGTTTACAGTCCTAGCTGGAGCAACATCCCTACAAGGATTTCCCTGTTGTTGCAAAAACTGCTTCTTTATGCACCATTAATGGGCAAATTGCAGCCCTGCTGTCTATGATCTTCCTGCAAATGTTACCTCTCTTTTGAGATTGCAACAGATGTCTTAGGAATACACAAAAGCTTGGAGAAAAAATTAAAACAGACCCATATGGTCTCAAAACAAATCCTCAAGGCTTTTTCCTATCTCAAAATTAGCAGCAGAATAAAAACTGAACAGCTTAATCACTGCAGAGCAGAAACCAAATAAAGAACTATAGAGCATGTGCTTACTGCCACCCTCTTTCTAACACACCCCACAATTGGAGTATAATTTGATTATGCTTTATTCTAGCTAATGCTACTCGCCAGTTGGCAAGCACAGGCAGACTGACAAATATTAAACAAGCTTATTGTGTTTGTCAGCACTGAGATTAAAGGGATTATGCATCATACTTCTTATACACAAGGAAATTAACCACACCTTTAATTTCAGAGATGAATGCTGATAGAGTATTAAGGCACTACATCACTTCTTGTTAAAATGATACATTGCCTAAGGAGGTATCTACAGGCTTGTCTTGCTGTTTTCTTGGCATATGGCTTTCCCTGCTTGCAGCAGAATTGAGCTGTAGCTTGTTTCCGAATGCTGTTCTCGTCCTGCTAAGTTTGTGCACTGGATCTGGCTAAAGCTTGACTTCCAGACTAACTCAAAAGATTGTGAAATCAATTTTCATATAGAGTACTCAAGATGGAATGCTGTGGCAAATTCATTCTGTTCCATATGTGGGTATTT
>NW_015386482.1:864539-871779 GCF_001527695.2 Protobothrops mucrosquamatus
ATATATATATATATATATATATATATATATATATATATATATATATATATATATATATATATATATATATATATATATATATATATATAATACCATGAAGAAAGAATTCTGCACTCTTAAGTTGTTAATATCTTTAAATCAGAGTGATCCTTGTGAGCAAATCACTACTATTTATCCCAGTCCCAGCCTTGATCTTGAGAGCAGACAGATGTATCTAATTTTACCATTTGTCCACCTAATTGTTATTTAGCATGTTACCCTCCCTTCCAACAGTCAACTAACGCCTCCTAATTCAACTATCCCTACGTTTTATACAACCCTCTATTCTCCATATATGAAATTTGTTGAACATAGAGCAGGTGAAATACTACAGATTTCATTTCATTTTGCTGTGACAGAGTATGCATAAAACTGATATTTTAAAAAGCTTGAAAAATCTTGCTCTCATTTCTACGAAATTTAGCACCTTTCATGCATTTCTTAAGGTCATACATTTCATTCTATTTGTAAAAACATAACAAGATAATAGCTATTTGTCTTTCTCCCACTTTAACACTACTTTTATTATAAGGTTATAGTAATAGAATCTTGCAGGTCTGAATGTGCTTCTCCCTCTTGCTATCTACCGGAAGACTAGAAGAGTCTTGTCTGAGATGCTTTCCCAAATTACATTTCTATCCCAGAGTCAGTTATATTTTATCTGTTGTTGCCTAGTTTTCAGCTCTTCTTCCTGTTCCTCAGGGTTATTTCTTCTGTCCATTACACCATCTACTGTATGTGCCCAAAGGAACATGAAACACCTTATATCCAAGCTATAGATGGTGTTCCAGAAAAGAAAACCCTGTTCCAGAAAACCTTGACCACTTTGTCAGACCAGAATCCCACATAGCATTTCAAGATCTAGTCTGACACACTACATTGAATTCTGCACAACTTGCATCTGTCCTAAAGCAAATGTAAATAACTCTAGCCATCATGAAATCTACAAAACCACCCAGTGAGCCTCAAGGTCTTATTCTGCTCATTCTTCCCTCAAAGAGCCTAAGTAATTGAAAAGACTACCATGCAAGAGTGTAGAGAAAGAAATGATGCTTCAGTGCATTTCTCAGAATTACCAGTATGTAGGCTCTAAGATAAGCTTTTACCAGTGCTCGGTCACATTCTTTTTGGTTTTCTGCCAGCATCAATATAGACATCTTTTCAACCATTTCATTTTCCTAAATTCTTTGGTTAATTGTCTTCTTGGGATTGCTATGGGTATTGCTCTTTGGTAGTCTCCATTTTCCAAAACTACATCCAAAATCAGAACTGCCCATTAAAGCTATCAGGAGAACTATAAGCACCTTCATGTATACATCAAAATTCATCATCCATTTGGGCCAGACCAACCAAAAAGTTCCATCAGCCTCATGGGATGTTTGTAAAGGGCCACTGCTGGACCTGTTTAAATGCACATTGTTTTTCACATCTTAATTATGTACAATTATGTTTGGTTAAAATTAGTTCAGGATAATACTGTGTGAGGCAATGAATGTAGGTTGATAGTCACTTACAAAATATTAGCTTATATTCATTGTCTCTCACACTGTATCCCAAAATAATTTCAATGGCCATGAAAACTTGCCCTCTAATCTTTATTTAAATTATTTTATAATCTTATTAATTAGACACAGTGCTTCCTAATCACAAGCCACATCCATTTGCTCAGGTCTGAGATCACGATGCCTCAGAGAGGATAGCAGTGGCAGTGTTATATTTGCTTCTCAGTGCATGCATACTGCATACTGTTCTATTTTTAATAACAGCCCAGAAAAGGAAATCCTGGAGATTTCTTGTGAACAGATAAAGATTGCAGACTGACTGTAATTTCTAGCTTAATTTTTAAAATCCTCAGTGACATTGGGTGGAGAGAAAGATATCTGCCCTATAAATTGGAGGCCACCAATCTTTTGGGCACCAGGGACCAGTTCCGTGGAGAGAGATTTTTCTGTGGACCGGAGAAGGTGTGGTTTTGTGTGCTGCCTGCATCCCATGGATGGGGCTTTGCTTGTTTATGCAGCCCGGTTTCCGGCATGCCACGGACCGGGAGTTGGGGACCCCTCCTTTAAATTACATATCTAATTTTTCCTGAGTATCTTATGAAAATTATCCCAAACCAGGAACAGGTTTTTACTTTTCTTGGATTATTAGATGTTCAAAGCAAAGATGGCCTAATTCTTGTTTATATTTATGAATTATATTCCATAATTTGCCCAGGATTTCAAGTTTCTGTACTTAACCAGTACTTCATCTGATTTTTCTCCAAAATAACTATATGAGGTGGGCTGGGATGAGAATAGCAACTAGCCCAGTTCCTTTGGTGAAATTATAGTGACTGAGAGTAGATCTGAACTTAAATCTCCCCAGACTGAATCTCAAATCATAATTGTTGAACTGCCTTGGCTGCTGCTTGTATTTAAAAGTATAACCCCAAGCCAAGCTTGCTACACTGCAGAGTGAAGCATTTTGTTTCAGAAAGTACACAAATATATAAAGAAACCAAATATTTTTGTAATGCAAAAAAACTTATTAATGCTGTATTAGCTAGGCAGATGATAGACTTAGGCACCATTCCAAGCAGCTGAATTTGAACACATAATCTTTCATTTGTGATATTCCCTATTTAAATTTACACACTAATAACCTACATCCACAGACATTTCATACATTTCTTATCCTTGTTTTCTAAGCCACCAACTAACATGCCTCACTCTGGATCAGTATGCTTTTGGTAGTGATCAGTGAAAAGGTCATCATCCTTCAGGGCCCTTTCTGGATCACCAAATTTATACCATTGTGCTCTTATCTCTCTAAATTCTTGGCAAAACTTCCTTTTTTCCACCTATTATATAAAAATCTAATACATATAATCGCAATAGGCAACATTCATTTTTTGGTTCCAATCCCCTCTGTTGTTAAAATGTAGTTTGCAAGCCCAGCCTCTAGAATTTGGTAGCTTAGTTTGCAATAGTCTGTGAGTCTTCTGCAATTTATCATTTCGCTAGGAAAATCCAGCATACCAGTGATATAACAAGTAAATCTGGTTTGTTTGCTTCTCAGGATCTGCAAGAGCAGGTTTATCTAGTTCTTTACATATAGTCATCCAAATTCTGCTTCACAGATAACAGAAATTGTGACTTTTTTTCCATAATTTATTCAATCCTGTGCTTTTCTGAAGCAATTCACATGATACAGAACAGCCTTCCCCACATGGGCATCTGGGACTGCAACTCTCAGAATTGGCCATTTTGGTTGGGGATCCTGACAATTATTGTTCTAGCTCATCCAGGTTGGCACAGACTGAGGTAGAGCCTGCCAATAATGGATAATTGCACCAACTCCCAAATGTTCTTTCCATAATAAACATGGCACTTTTGGAATGTAGAGCTGAGATCCAGTTGGTAGTGGAAGATTTGATGTTGAATTTTTTTGCTTATTTGCCTCCTATCTTTTCCAGGTTTTGGAAGATAATTGGGGGAGGGGGTTTTTCTTCATTTTATCCCCAGAACATTAGCTCATGAAATAGATTGAGCTAAGAAGCAGTGACCCACTATATTACCATAGTCATAGTGGATTTGAACTTGGTGTTTCCAGGCCTAATGATTACTATATTATACTATGTTCAGTCATGTGAAGATTACTAATTGTTCTTATTTGCACACAACTTCAAAATAGTGATAATATCCCTTGAGGATGAAATTAGGACTCTTCTGTCTGTCTCAGCTTTGGGGAAGATAGTTTTGGCCATAAGAATGCATTGTTCCATTGTTGGCTAGAGGTGGTTGGTTCATTAACACAAGAAGACAGCATCACTGCTCCGCTCCAAATCCCTGATTTTTTGTTTTAATATTTTGTAATTTTAATCTGTTTTTATATTTATAATTGTTTTTATCTGTGTTTTTATTACATTATAAGCGTCTCAGAGCTGCCTTGAACTGCAAGATAGGTAGCATGTAAATTTAATAATTAATAACCTAGCTACTCATTTAGATAATTTAGATTTATTCATGTATTTGTGGGGCCATCCTTGGAAAAAAAATCAAACATCAACTGTGACTCCACAATGTTGTTACAAAATCAAGACAAAAACATTAAAAGTCACATGTGCACAATAAAAATAAGTAAAAATCCAGCACAACATAAGCACCATTTAGTTAAAACTAACATAAAGGCCAAATGGCCCCTGGAAAATGCTTTTTTAATTTTCAAAATGACTACAGGTAGTGGTTGGGTTATGATAGCAATTAGGACTGGAATTTCCATCACTATGCAATGTGGTTGTAAAGCAGGAGGTGCCACATGGCCCCATTGCATAGCAACAGCAATCCAGGAAATACTGTGATGTGGGAAAAGGCAGGAACCTCAGGCAAGTAGGTTGATGGGTAAGAGCTATAGGTTAAAGCCACAGAAGGGCTGGTGGGTGCTACAGGCAGGCACTATGGAGCATGAATGGGTAAATGGGTTGGTTGTTGTCCCAGGAAAGCAACTGTTGTAAGCAGCAAACTACAGAGCATGGGCAGATGCCATGGCAGATGCCACTAAGAAGCATGAGGAAGCAAAAAAGTAATGGGAGTGACTTAACGACCTGCTGACTTCCCACTGACTTTCCTTGTGTAGCAGATGACAATCATGTGCCTGTGGAATGCTGCAACCATTGTACTATAATTACAAGCTGGTTGCCAAGTACCTGAATAATGACCATGTTGCAAGAGCTGAAATTTTACAGACCAATCACAAGTCCCCTTCCTTCAGTGCTGTCATGAACATTTGAACAGTCGCTGAACGAGTGATCATAATCTTAATACTACCTGTATACAGTAGAAGTTGACCTTTCCTTTAGTAGGAGAGTCTTCAATAAAATGGGAGCCACCACTGAGAAGGTCTTATCATCTGGCCCACTCTCCATGAACTTCATTTGTAGGAGGACCTAAAACAGGCCTTATCTAAATGAATGGAGCAAGACAAGCAGATCTGATTTTGACAGGGCTTTGCCTGAACTATTTCAGTTCAGTGCTGCATTCTAAAGAGCTTTAAGTCTACTTTAAGCTTTAAGCATTTTTAATTAAGTCCAGGACCTTATTAATAACCAGAGCAGCAATTTCAAGAGATTTTCTTGCCTGACAGAGTTGTCAGATGACTGGCTACCATGACTTATTTCATAATTTGCATGGCTGTCTGATTGAAACTGTAGCCTATGATTTTTAGAGGACAGATATATTAAAACTAATATGATTTATTAGCCAGAACTGTTTCATATGTAAAGTGTTGGTTGCATAATACTATAACATAAAACACTATATCCATTTTAAGTTGCTTATGTGAATGCTCTAAGATCAGTTTCTGTAGATAGTGCTTTATGAAAAATCAGAAGTATGAATCAGTTCACACACGTGAGTAATTGAAATGCTTATGTAAGCTAGCAATTTCCTCACCGTGAAGAATGTTTGACTCAATGAAAGTTTAAAAGTAAAACAGTTATAAATACAAAAGAGAAATAAATAGGGGTTTAAGGCTATTTGTAAATAGAGTATACTTGTATTAGGAGAGGTAATACAGTTTTCTATCTTAAGAAAGCTCTTTTTTCCACTTATTTTAGAATGCACACAGTTGTTAGCCTTTTAATGATGCCCAGATGAGAGATCAACATGCAAAACAGTAAGAACTAATACAGCCTTAGGACATACATATATAAAATCAATTAAGGGGTTTTGTTTTGTTCTATTTTTTGTTCCTTCTGAAATTTCACAGGAGTCATATTTTTGTACAGTATCTCATTAGCCAAAAAATAAATTTAGTCTCTTGACACCAATGGAAACAATCTTCATACACTTCATCATTGTAGCAATATTAAATGGAGCATTGGCAAAATAAACATTGCCATCTGTTTCCTTTAATCCTCTTGTGGGGTTTATAATTAACATCCAGGTTTTGCTTGAAATTGATATTTTTCTCTCTCCCCCTTTCTCTTGGTAGTACCTGTTCTCTTTAAGTAAATTCCTGAAATATACTAACATTTGTACATGATATAAAGATCATTGTTCCTATGTCTGAAATCATGGACATTTTTAGAACTAGAGAGAAAAGTAAGAAAAGTGCCAGACAGTTATTTCAGCAATGCCAGTAATATACTTCTTCATATCTATGTGCCATTATCAGCAAAACTAACTATATTTCTCTGTCTCTCTCACAGATAAGATTTTATTATGCCGGCTGGATTCTTCCGGGTGTGCTTGGTGGTAATCACAGCTATTGTCAACCATCCATTTCTCTTCCCAAAGGAAAATGTTACTGTTTTTGAAAACACAGAAGAAATCATTGAAAAGATGAAAGAGCGTGAGGAGAACCTGAGGTTAGAGCAGCTGAAACTGGAGCAGGAATTAGCAGCACAAGAAGTTTCAGTGGATTCCTCAGAGGAGAAGACTGGACCAGAAAAACAGTATGACCATGATTCACTTTCTTGGAATTTCTGGACTGCATTGTCCATGATAGTCTTCCTTCTGATTGAATTCTGGAGACAGGATTACCAGGAAGGGAACTGGCAAGATTATACTAAAGAAGATGATGAAATTAATGTTCTGGGAAGAATATTCAAGGGTTTTATTCTACCAGACAAAGTCACATTGGACAGTTTTTATGAAAGATGCCTCCAGAATATGACAAGTGATATTGCTAGGAACCGAGAACTTGTGGAAGGCTTTGCAGATGACTTATTAGAAGCTTTGAGAAGCATGTGTAATCGAGATACTGACATGGAAGTGGAAGAGTCTATTGGAGTTGGGAGCATGTATGAAAACTGGAGAGCAAACAAGCCTTTCACTTGTGATTTCATTGTCCCCTTTAATCCTCCAGAGCCATACTGTTTCCAATTTGAGACCTGGTGTTCAGGAGAGTCTGTTCTACCGGACAAAGAAAGTTATGGTATGATAAAGATCAGCCGGACAGATGATAACTCATCAAGTTGTATCTGTGATAAAACTAAATTGGGAGAAGATTTACTTTGTCTACTTCATAGCAAAGTGAGCCAATCTAGGCAGAATAACCATGTGGAAGATCTCCTTTGCTTCAAAGACACTCAGTATCTTGATTCTGACCAGGTTATGACGTGGTTCCAGATGGCACTTACCAGGGGATGGAATAAAATTGCACACAAGTATGAATTCAGTCTTATTTTCAATCACCTGGATGCTCCAGGTGCCCTGAA
>NW_015386482.1:871922-874363 GCF_001527695.2 Protobothrops mucrosquamatus
ACAAATCCATCCTAGTTCAGCATGGGCTTCTGACTGTCTGGAGGCCAGGCTGCAAGATGTACTCAACTTTTTGGAGAAAAGCTTGCAAGAAAAAAGGCTTTACCACTTTTTCATTGGAAATAGAAATCTGCCACAGGAACTGGGTGTTCCAGTGGAGTTCCAAAAGGCAGAACCACTGAACCTTTTCCGCCCCTTTGTATTGGAACGAAGTACTTACAGAAAAACTATGGACATGTTCCACGAAATGCTTAAAAATACATCAGCTTTAATTAATGAATATTCCATGCATGTTCCAAATGGACAGGCAACTCCACTAAATAAAGAGCTTCTCTGACAGCTCCTTCTTTGACATACCATATATGCAAATCTCCCCATGGGAGAAGATGTATACATGTAGAATTTACAGATGGCTGTATAACAAATACCATTTTCATTTTCTTTCCAATGATCTTGGCTGATATTTATGTAATCTTCAACATTTTTATCACTGTGTATCTCTCTGTTGTAATGAATTTAAAGAAAAAACATTTTTAATTTATTTATTATATTACAGTTTTAGGAATATAGTAGAATCTGTGTTAAGTGTTTTATTATTGCTGCTGTAGCAAAGTACAGTAGCCAGACTGAAAAAGAGTGCCTTATTTACAAGGTCTAACATATTTAATGAGAGAAGGATGTACAATTAAGTAATAGATCTTCAGTCTTGTTCTACTCCCATTGGCATAAAACTCTACTATCATGATTTTTTAAATGTAATTTTAAGTTTGTTTAGATTGGGGTGTCAAACTGCCGGCCCGTGGGCCAGATGCATCATCCGGAACCCGCACCCACCCATTGCCGGCAATGGCAAAAACAACCCGATACGTTGTGCGACGTCACGTGATGTCGCGAGTTTGACATGTCTGAGTTAGATATATGTAGCAAAACATATAGTTCAGTATAACTTCCTGCATTTGACAGCGCAATTCCAAATTACGCCTTTAGAAGCAGGTTCTACTAAATTTGGAATAGCTTATTTCTAAGGGATCTCAACTTAAATAGGCTAGACATATTTACAGTCAGCAGGAATAATCCCCAAATTTATGTAATGACATAAAACCAGGCTCTTGGGTAACCTTTCTACATTTCATCGAATATTATTTCTTCCATGACCGGTTCCTCATTCAAATAACCTCTCAAATGTTTTCTCTGATTTGTTTAAATTTTCCTCAAAAATACCGTTTGAAAGAACAAAAGCAAACAATTACCAGATGTAGTTGCATTTAAAAACTGGCCAAAATCATTTGGGGGTCATGTAGTTGAGTGTACAGTGCAGTGTACAAACTAGGCATTTGTTTTGTCAAAACCAGAAATTCTAGCAACAGGTTGCTAATCTTGCAACTGAAGGAGGAGCAAAATATGTCTTATTTTTGAGCTTTGCCAGGATTATCAGCCAAAAGCTTTTAAGACAGCCCGATCACTTGAAAGATGGGACTTGCTCTTTGACTTTCTACTCTCTGGACTGCATTCCCTTCTATTTCTTATTTAAGAGGCTTGTTTTGTCACTCTCTGTTCCAGTGGGAATTACTAATTGTCAGAGGGGGAAAAAGTTTTCTAAATAAATTTTGGACAAATTGCTATTTTTGTGCAGCAAACCTCAATGAATAGTCTGAAGTGAAGACTGCTTAAAAACTAAATCTTCATAGGATTGAAATTCTGTAGGCAAGATCACTCAAGCTATTAATATTAGTGTGTGTGCGTGTGTGTGTGTGAAAAACTAAACGTGAATATAGTTTATCTTCCTGCTTCCTATTTTTCCCTCAACAACAACCACCCCATTAGGTGGGTTAAACTGAGAGACAGCAACTGGCCCAAAATCACCCAGCCAACTTTCATGCCAGAGGGAGGTCTAAAATTTACCATCTGGTTTCTAAGCCAGCATCTTCACCAGTACAGCAAACTTGAGTCTTTAGCCCCCCCCCCCATCATAGGCATGTATTAATGCTTTTTGTGGCCATCAGTGATTTGCAGAAGCAATAGAAAACGCAGAAAGCTGTTGATTGCATCTGATGCAACACAAATCTTAAACCAGTGGTAATATTTCTAATTTTTTTAGCTATACCTACACATAATTCTGAATGTAGTTTTGCATTCCTGCACTGAGCAACAGATCACTGAATAACTTAAAAAATGATCCCTTCAGAATTAATTCTACAGCTACACGGAGATAGCTATTCTGCATTTGCATATTCATTATCAAATATGTTTTTCAAAATTTGGATTGCTAACAAAGAATTAAGGGAGTACTGGGATAGCTATTTCTAACCTTATTTGGTTTTCATCAGCCAGACATACCCTTCCGAGATTCGAACCTGGGCTGTCTGCATGTTAAGCAGAAGTATTAGCCCCTAGGCCACAGGCTCTTTCTCACTTTGTTAGCTACAAGAGACAGGGGAAGAGGA
>NW_015386482.1:875521-878263 GCF_001527695.2 Protobothrops mucrosquamatus
TAGGGGCTAATACTTCTGCTTAACATGCAGACAGCCCAGGTTCGAATCTCGGAAGGGTATGTCTGGCTGATGAAAACCAAATAAGGTTAGAAATAGCTATCCCAGTACTCCCTTAATTCTTTGTTAGCAATCCAAATTTTGAAAAACACATATGATGTCGCAGTTAAGCGACTGCTGCCTGTGGATGGCTCTGGATTGAACTGATGCAGGCAAAAGACTTCTCTCTCCCATATTTGGGCTGACAGGCACTCATTATCAAATATTTATAAAGTCCATCTTTCAATTCATTCAGTGCTTCTCTCTACTAACAGAAATATTCCAACTATTCCTGATCTGATTTAACAGTATTTGAGTAATGCTGCTATATGCAGTAAACCTTTCTTGCACTCTTGGTGTACAATGAATCTTTGTTTGAACGGACCTTGATGGTTAAAACTCTGCTGCTCTTTGCATCATTTCATTAAATAACACAGCTTATATTATTTGTATGACGTCATCATTATACCAATAATTTTCACTAAAATGCTGTAGTGCACGGGTATCAAATCCGATCGCATCACATGACGTATCGTGACTTTTTTTGCCTCTGCGGAGCTGGTGTGTGCGTGGCCCACGCATGACGCATCCGGCCAGCGAGCCATCAGTTTGACACCCCTGCAGTAGTGGGTTTTCAGGAATAACGAACATCTGTCACTGGTCAATGTGTTAAATTAGTTTTAACAGTACAGTGTACATTTGTGGCCACAGGTTTTTACAAAGGTGAAAATACTGAAAAGAGTCACCAAGTGATGACATTACTGGAGCCCTATAAGAAAAGGTTCGTAGTGGCTTAGGGGAAAAAAGGCAAATGGAGAACTTTATGAAGGAATAAAAAATTATGCAATCTGTGTCCTATAATACTAAACATCATATTTTGGAATTTTCTGTCACGTTATATTGACAGATTATATTTTTATCTAGCAATAAAAAATAAATTCCAGTTCTGATCAGTAGATTCTACTGGAAACAGCTTCCTAATGTATATCTGATCTGTTCATCCATCATATATATCTGATCCACCCACCCCCATATAAATAGCTGCTCTTTCACTGTAAAATGGGCACTGCTGTTTGTTAAGACTTGTTTAGAATGAGGATGAAAGTTGAACAAGTCCAGTCTCCCAACAGAAAATAGTATGGCAATCTTTATCAGATGTACAGTACACATGGTCCTTGACTTATGACTGGTCATTTAACCACCATTCAAAGGTATCCTTGGAAAGAATATTTTTCTGCCCGTAAACACTTCCAGCCATCATAAAATGCTATGTTCCCCCTACCCCATAACGACTGCATTTTAGGCCCTTGGGAGGGGGCTCCCATTTACAACTGGTTGCCAAACACTGCATGATCAAGTGATTGCCATTTGCAATCTTCACTAGCTTTCCCAGAAAGTCAGTGGGGAAGCTGGCAAGGAAGTTTGCAAGTACTGTAGAGGGAATAGAGGGGAGCCCAAATCCTGAAGGCTACAGAAATGGCACTTAAAACCTGAAGATTTCAGCATGGTTTCTGCAGCCCACTGAAGGATTTTTCCTCCATGCATGGAAATTTGAAGTTTTAGCATGGAGCTGAAATCCTGGCAAGCAGCAATTTCATCCTGTCCACTTATTGATCTAAGAGATTGCTCAATGAACAAAACTGGGAGTGTCAGGATTGTGGTTGAGCAAAGCAGTCGTGTGAATGTCTAACTATCGATAAAGGGGGTTTGGCACATAAAACATAAATTTTTTAAAAGGAAATTCTATAATGCAAATCCCAAGAATAGGAAAATTTTGGAAAATTTTATGTCTATCTACATTTTTAAAAACTATGACTCTGGAAAACTGGACTTTGCTAAAAAAAAAAAAAAACCTGAAAATTTCTTTGTGCCATCAATGGTATTAGAATATCCATTTTCTGATAGCATTCTTTTTTTCAGGCAATTTTTGCACTTAAAAAATGTTTCCTCTATTCATGTCAACAATCTGCTATATAACTGATTCCTTGTAAAACACAGGCTCCAGTTAATAGATCTATTAAACAGCCCTCTGTGTCTCCAGTTATTTTAAGTAATTACATGGTGGAAGTGGAAAATACCTGTCATCTTTCCCTGTCAGCACTATTTCTAGTTTTGTCACTTGAACAAAGTCTCTCAGGAGAAACAAAATATGTTGTAAAATACCCACGAGTTCCTTTCTTCAGGATATCATTGAACATCTGTGAAAAGCTTTATTAAAGTTTTAGTAAATACAAATTTAAAACTTTTGCCCTATCTCAAAAGTTACATTATAAGAAAGCAAGGCTGAATTCATAGAAAACACAGAAAAGTGGTTCAAAAAATGTGAATACATAGGCTCTCTTTAAAGATATTATTCCTTTTTTGTGTCATTTTAAGCCATAAGCATGGTCTACACACACACAATAAGCCAAAGCCAAAAACAAAAACATACAGTAACTGAGTAGTAAAACCAATGTTCTAATTTCTGACATGCTATGAGGGGGGGGGGGGAGCTTTGTGCAGCTTTTCCCAAACTGAGTACAAATTTGTGTGCCACAATATAAATACAGGTGAAACTCGAAAAATTAGAATATCGTGCAAAAGTTCATTTATTTCAGTAATGCAACTTAAAAGGTGAACCTAATATATGAGATAGACTCATTACATGCAAAGCAAGATAGTTCAAGCCGTGATGTGTCATAACTGTGATGATTATGGCTTACAGCT
>NW_015386482.1:878889-955977 GCF_001527695.2 Protobothrops mucrosquamatus
TAATTTTCTGAGATTGTGGATTTGGGGTTTTCATGAGCTGTAAGCCATAATCATCACAGTTATGACACATCACGGCTTGAACTATCTTGCTTTGCATGTAATGAGTCTATCTCATATTAGGTTCACCTTTTAAGTTGCATTACTGAAATAAATGAACTTTTGCACGATATTCTAATTTTTCGAGTTTCACCTGTATATGAGTAAAATTTAAATACCCATATCATGTTAAAATATTTGTATATTTATAGATTATATAAACTTGAAAGTAAGAGTATGTTACATACACACTTAAAAGTTGGGCCCTGAAATTATTTATCCTTGCTGGCAACTGCCCCCTGCAGTTTTCTTGGCAACATTTTGAGAAGTGATTTACCACTTCTTCCTAGGGCTAAGAGAGAGGGATGTACCTAAAGCCGGACTAGAATACAATCTAGCCCAGGCATGTCAAACTGCTGGCCTGCGGGCCGGATGCGTCATGCTGAAACTGCACCCACCCCATTGCTGGCAATGGGGAAAAAGTTGCGATACATTGTCGCAAGTTTGACATGCCTTATCTAGCCTAACACTGTAACTACTATACCCAACTGGCTCTACATATACATGTTTATGGGTTATAAACTCACTAATCACTGGTAACAAAATTATAATCAACCATGCCCAGAAGCTTCAACTGATCCAGAATGCAACAGTGTGGATGGTGATGGATATGCCTCAGTATGCCCATGTAACATCTTTGCTTCGTGAGCTGTGTTGGTTGCCAGTTTCTGGGCGCAATTAAAGGTTTTTATTTATAAAGACTGGCATGGCATGGTTACTTGAAGGACCACCTGTCTCTCATAGTATCTGGCTGATTCAATTTGACAGGATTCGCATGCTGTGGGTTCCTTCAGTTAAACAATCCCATTTATTGAAACCCCAAAAGTGCCTCTTCTCTATAGAAGCACTTGCCCTCTAGAACAAGGTTCCCCACAAGATCCAGATGGCCCCACCTTACTGGTGTTTTGAAGGGCTTCAAGACCGGGCTGTTCTCCCAGACCTTTAGAGAGTGTGAGGGAAGCCCTCAGATTCTTTCTGTTCCAGTTTAGTTCTGTCTATTTGCTATATTTATCTCCTATTTTTGCTTGTATTTGAATAGAGCTGGGACCCTGGAGGTATAGTCCAGCTCTATGTTCAAGCAGGAGAACCTATATCATTTCAGGCAAGTGACGGTCTAGTCTCTTCTTAAAAACGTCCACGATTTCTGAAGGCAATCTGTTCCACTGGTTACTTGTCCTCATTGTTAGGAAGTTTCTCTTTAATTCTCTCTTTGATCAGTTTCCAACCTTTGTTTCTTGTCCTGCTTTTTAAAAAATGATTTTTTCTTGTTAGCCACCTACAGTTATCGAGAGTCGACTCCTATATACATTTAATAAGAAAAATATTTTGTAAACATTTCAACAAAAAAATTAAGTATTACACACAAATTCTTTATAGTCTCCTTTTTGTTTTGTTTTTCCTCATTCTTTCCTTCTTTTCTAAACTTAACTTAAAAATGACATCTGTAATAAAAATAACAATCATGGATCTTGTGCTGTCCTAAACTGGAGATACTAAATCTTTTTTGGAGGGAGGATGGGACACTTCGGTAGAAGTTCTGGGGTCATACTCGGTATATTTTAGCTGGGCATGATGTACAGGAGGATGGCTGCCTGCAGTCTTAGGAAAAACATGCCTTCCTGCTCAAGTCTGTGCCACTGAGTGACCCATCTTGCTTTACGTAAGCAAAGATGGTGAGCTTGTGCACGGCTCCTCACAAACTGCAATTTGAAAGCTCATAGTTTTATGGTATCTAAAGTTATTATTTTTGAACTTAAGTTTTGTGTGTATTTGATTTTTTATATCATGCATGAAGATTTGATAGTACAAACAGATATCTTAGAAATAACACAGAGTAGAAGGTGCATATAGAAAGTTCCAGATTCAGTTCTTAGCATATTCAATTATTAAAACTCCTGGCAAGAATGGCAAGAACCTCTGCAAGGTAGAGCAATGGTCTGTTTAAATTGCTTTCTTAAGTTGGCACATTTTTTAAATCATCAACAGGATTCTTGGCCATACAATAAAAAGTATACCTAACAAATTGGTTTTTTTTGCAGTGTTCCCAGCACCACACCTTCCCCTCCCCCTGGCAAACTTCCCACATTGCAGGCTGAAACAAAAGCTCACAAAACATGTCTGAACACAAGGTAGTCTCAAAGTGTTTTCTACTTGATGTGGGTTCATTAGATTGATTTTGACTTTATGCCTTTAGACTCCGTTTAAATGTATCTCTATTAATGACGTAGTTATTGCTATTTCATATTTCCTTCTACAGCAATGCAAACACAACTTTGAATTTTAATTTTATAAAGATTAAAAATTGCTTTATATCTATACAAAATGCCCATTCATTCAACTCAGATTTGCCTATACTGAGATGGGCAGACCTGAGACTTGCAGGTTCTACAACTTTTTTTAACTAGCATCCAAGATCTACCATCCAGGGCCTGATACAAAGAAATGCATTAAGAATTAAAGAATTTTGAGTGTAAGAAAAGGAGCACCAAACTTGGCTCCATTTCATAGCATAGTGTTGAACCAAACAAAGGTAATTTTGTGACAAGCTCTGATATACATTTGCATGCCAAGTACTTTATAAACAATTCATACCCCTTACAGACCCCCTAAGTAAACAAGAGTTGATACCATCTACATACTACAAGGTAAACATTGCATTCAGCAAATTTGAATTCATAACTTGCAATTTACATGGGATTATTTATAAGTTTAAATTAAGAAAACAATAGAGCAAGTGCAGATGTTTAATCAGTTGATTTTTTTTTTTCTTGTCTTGGCAGTAAAGTCCTTAAGCTTTCAGAATGTAATTGATTCATTAGACTTAAATTACCCATTTAAGACAATTCCACAAATGAAAAAATAGCTTCTCGGATGGTATTGATCTTTCTACCTTCAAGAAACATGAGCAGCTATAAATAGTGTCTAGGCATTTGAAAATGAAGATAATTCACTTACAAAGCGGGAAAAGTATATTTTGAAACATTTTCTAGTTAGCATTTGCAGCTGTGAGACAATTAAGAAATTGAAATTACATGGAATTGCAGAAGACACCATATCAAATATCAAGAAAAATATCAGCTACAACTTCCCCCTAGTAGAGTTCCAGAACTCATAAATTACTGGAAATTTAGCTGGCCCTGCAGTAGTAGCCCACACTGTAGTATAGTATTGCTTATATAACCACAATCTGCATGTGTCAAAAGGAAACCTTTTCTCCAAACATTGCACAAAAGTCATTGTCTATGTATGTAAAAGAAAATCTAGGTAAATGTGAAATGTTTTAGACCAGTGATGGCGAACCTTTTAGAGACCAAGTGCCCCAAAACCGCCCCGCCCCCTGCCCGTGCCCCAACTCCACCCCGCCTGCTCACAGGGCCACCCGCCTCCATTGCCCACTACAGCAAATCGCCCAGGCAGTCCTGCAGCGCCATGGCAGCCATGCCTTCTGCCCGTGCCCTGCAGCGGCATCTGCACGCAAAGGGGCATGAGGGCAGAGTCTTGTCCCTGCTGCCCAGCTATTGCGTGCAGGCTGAGCCTGGGGACGATTCTCCTCCAGGGGGGTTGCTGGTGAGAGGGAGGCGGGGGAGGTGAGGGGAGGCGGGGCTAGGGCAACGGCATGCGTGACCACAGAGAGGGCTCCGAGTGCCGCCTCTGGCACACGTGCCATTGGTTCGCCACCACTGTTTTAGACATTAGATGCTCTTCGAACTAATGAACCAGTTAAACTCTTCATTCACAGATGCACAAGATACATTTGGAGAAAAAAATAGTGAAATATTTGAAGAAAACCTTCCCAACTGTTAAACAACCAGGCAACCCAAAATTTTTGGGAGGTTCTATGGCAACCAATGCCACAGAAAAAGATGTGTAAGTGGAAGCAAATATGGATTCAACTAAAAGTCTCAAAATCAATAAAGAATTGAAGCTGAAAGTGGATATTTTAGTGCAATATTCATCTGAAGCCTACCTAATTATACAATATTTAAATGACTGAAAGATAAATATTTTGTCATGGCCTTCACAGTCCCCAGCTTGAACATAATTAAAAATCTGGAGATCTCCAACACATAGTGTGTGCAAAGAGATCTAAGATATTTTGGAACGGGACAAGTTCTGCAAGGAAGAATTCCAGAAACAAGAATAGTTACTTTAGCTCAGACATGTCAAACTCGCGACGTCACGTGACATCGTACAACATATCGGGACAGTTTTGCCATTGCCGGCAATGGGGTAGGCGTGGCTTCCGCGTGACACATCCGGCCCGTGGGCTGGCAGTTTCACACCCCTGCTTTAGCTGGTTACAGGAAATATTTATAGAAGCTATTTTTGCCAAAAGTCATTTTCTAAATAACAAATGAAAATACACAAAAGTTTCTAAATACATAAAGGTTTCTATGTCCGACCTGTTCATTGTTTTATTATTTTGAATCTGTAACTGTGCTTTAATAAACATGCACAAATTTCCAAAAAGATGTGTTCAACCTTGTATCATGTAGATGCACATCTAGTTTATGTGGGATTCATATTTGATGCAACTGTACCTATCTAGGTTAACCTGCTTTTCAAGCATTATTACTTGGAGAGTACTCATGCTGCTACAGACCAGCACCAGGTAAGGCAACACGAATCACAGTTCACGCCAATGAAAAATTTTCTGAAGCAAACGGGAGCATGGATTAGAAGAGAATACTACTCTCAATTAGAATTGAATTGAATACTTTATTTGGCCAAGTGTGATTAGACAAACCCTAACACCTGAACTAGAGAGTCACTATCTAACACTCCAATTTTACTTTGATTTAAAGCAAAGATTTAAATATGGAACAATAAATTTATGGTTGAGACTGACAAAGATAAGTTCAAGCCTGAGATGGAAGGTCGTGTCCTGAGATAAATACTAGTAAATGAAAATCAGAAGTGTGCATTTATCATACTGATCTCAATTTAAGTGCCAGTTGAAAAAACAAAATGCTTCCTATATAGTTGCCTTCCCCAATCTGATTTCATCTAAATATATTAAACTAATATATTGATATTGCTTGCTGAAAGTGTCTGGGAAGATCACAAATGGCAATTGAGGATGTTGTTCCCATCATAAATGCACATAAATGCACAACAGTCACCAAGAATTCAAATCATGATCACATGACAGTGGTGATGCTGTAAGGGCAAAGACTGGTCATTTCATGTTTTTCAGTGTGTTATGGCTTCAAACAGTTGCTAAACAAATGCTTGTTAACTGAAAAATATCTGTAGTCAGTCTTAGCAAGTGTGAGAATAACATTTTTAGATACTTTCAAAAGTAGTCATGGTTCATCTCTCTGCTATACTGAAAGACAATACAGAAGACTCAAAATAGGTACCCAGACCAAAAACCCTTTGCTCTAGGGACAATAGTTTTCTATGCATGCCAGGTTGCTCAAATTTCCTATCCGGTTGCCTAAATAAGGGAATACAAAATGGAATACCTATAGTTTCATAATAAAGTACAGGTTTTGCATGCAAAGCATCCATGGTTCAAAATCTTTTGACTTGCTAATGATACAAATATGCCAGTGATTGTATATAAATCTACTTCCAATGTTCTTGGAATTCTCCTGCCCCCTTCTCTTACATTCTTCCAGGAAAAATTCTGGATTTGCTCACAAGCATTTAGTTCTTTGACGTCTCTCCTAAACAGATAAATAAGGCAAAAAAGTCAAAATTGTCATTTAGACTGGTAGAAAAATGGTAAAAAAACACTTTTCTTCCTGATCAATGTTGGCCATTTTCATTTTGAAAGGAAAACATTTATTGCAGATAATTACTATTTTGGTGCAAATATATACTGACAAAACACATCAAGACTGAGCAAAGCATAAAAGATATCAGATGACATGCTGGAGCAATAGCTATCAATATCCCTTGTCATCCATTGAAAAAGTTTCTCATAGTTTTCNAAGAAAGCCCTTAAAGATTTGAGGATCAGTTATTGTAGCCTTAACAGCTGGGTCTAGCTTCATCATATCAATCCAGCATTTTAATCCTGGAGTATGGTCCAAACATCTGTAAAAGAACAGAAAAAGATTTGAGGTAACAGTAAAACTTTGAGGCAATTATCTGGTTATGTTGCCATTAAGATAGTGTTCACTGGCATATTTAGGTCAATAGTATAGAAAGGATCCAGGTTCAGTATCCAAGTAAAACTGTGAAACAACTTTGTCTGAAGCCCTGCTATCATTAATTGGGATGGAGAATGTACAAATAGTCCTCAACTTATTACCATAATTGAACCCAAAATTTCTGCTATGGAGACATTTGTTAAGTGGGTTTTGCCCCATTTTATAATCTTTCTTGCCACCGTTGTTAAGTAAATCATTGCAGATGTTAAATTAGTAACACAGTTGTTAAATGAATCTGGGTCCCCCAGTGAGTTTGCTTATCAGAAAGTCACAAAATGTGATCACAATACCCCAACCATCATGAATATGAGTCAATTGCCCAAGCATCTGGATTTTGATCATGTGACTTTAAGGATGCTGAACAGTCATAAGTGTAAAAAACAGTTATAAGTCCATTTTTTACAGAGCTGTAATTTTGAATTGTCATTAAAGGCACTGTTGTAAGTCCAGGACTACCTGCATTGATGCTTGAGACACTTTTTTACATTCCTAGGTGTAAACATATATGGTTCTCAACTTGGGTTGTACAGATATACCCAGATAGCTGTAGTTTAGATCAAATCCATGATTTCATTACTTCAAGTTCTATCAGTTCAAATTATAGGGGGTTTCCAACATACATGATTGGCTTCCCAAACTTTCAAAGTACGACCTAAAAAAGCACTGCTGACAATTACCATATGGTAGGAAGTAAATACAGTGTTAAAATAATCTAGCCAAAGCGTTCTACTTCCACCTTTGAATTAGAGGAACAGAGACTCTGGTTTGAAACTGTCTCAATATTCTTGTTTGTTCCAAAGCTCTAAATTCTGATTTGCTAACTCAGAAGAGCAGAATGTCAACAGGCATAATTACATCACACCCAATTCAAAATATGGACACGGGCATCAGTCATGAGAAGAAAAATAATGATATAAACTGAGCAGAACTGAATTGCTAATAAATTCTGGTTCAGAAAAATGTATTTTATCTACTTGCCTTGGGCAGCAAAGGCAGAAGAATGGACACATTCAAAACAACAACAAAAAAGATTCTCCTATTCTCTTTTGCGTCCTAATGATATTACTTCCATGAAAATTAGAAATAAACATATGGGGCTAATACAGCTTTCCTTGCAGTAATCTGAAAAAGTAACCAGGCACAAGATTTAAGAGCAAAAACTATAAAACAGTCAAAGCACTTACTCAAGTAACTGGAAGGCTTCTATCCGTTCAAACCATGGCCAGATTAGATAATCAATCATGGATACTGAATTTCCACCAAAGAACTTAGTTTTATGGTTTGCAAGCATCTAAGATATAGGGAGATGTGACATTTCTAAATGAAACCAAGGCCTGATACCATTTTTACAAAAACTAAATACGGAAAGTTGAGAAAAATTATAAAGATGGTTCACTGCAATTCTTATTCTGATCGTCTGTAAATTAATGTATTTATTTAAATTATTTCTATGCTGTCCAATCATGATAACACTTTTTGATGTAGGAAACAATAAATTCAAATTTTAAGAAATGGATAACAGATACAGAAGTGTTAGTGCCAACACATTTCCTTTGCCAAAACTTAAAATATATTATTAGGTTTAAGCTATTTAGAATTAAAACTAAAACACATTAGAATATTGTAAAATCAGATTTTAAAGAAAAAAACTATGAGAGAAAAAAATCTTAGAAGTGCTTATAAATAGAAGTAACTATAAAAGCGAGAGGGAATGAAACAGAAGATGGACAATAAAAATGGATCCATGCAGAAACAACCACCTGAAACAATCTTACAAATTGGAAATACAAAAACATTTTCACTGTAAACAGCTTCAAGCATGCATCTTCATAAAACTCAATTCAAGTACCTTGGAAATGTTTTGAATTCAGATCAACTTTGCTTCAAGTTCAACAAATTCCCAGAGCTTCTAAAATGCCAGAAATAACTTATTTTGAAAAACGAATTCCAAGAACTTTTTCCAAGTCTTGCACTCAGACTGGCTTGAAACAAAATATTTTGTATACCCCTACTACAAACATATTTCCACTAATGAGACTGTATTTCTCCATGCACAAGTATGTCAGCAGGGATATTCCGTCTCCTTTAAAATGATTTAAATAGAGTTTTTAAGAATATGTGCAGCAGTAAGACTTAATTCTAATTTGTACTATTTTGTTAACAGAAAGGGATAGGGACAAAAATGAAGGCATCAATTAAATTGATTAATCTTTAATGAAGAGAAGGACTAGGGCAGTGGTTCTCAACCTGTGGGTCGGGACCCCATTTGGGGTCGATCGACCATTTCATGGGGGTCGCCAAGGAAGGCTGTCCACCATTTTTTTTGTCCGCCATTTTTCCCCCTTTTCCGGCGGGTGCCTTACCTCCCTTGGGCTGGGCCAGCTGGTGGTCAGCCTGCTCCGTCTCTGCCGCTTGCCAGCTACGCCTCGGCCAGCGCAGGGGGCGGAACCACGCATGCGCGGTGCTCCCGGGCAGGGAAAGTCCTCGACTTACGACCAGTTGGGTAGTCCTCGACTTACGACCGGTTTAGTCCTCGACTTACGACCGGTTTAGTCCTCGACTTACGACCGGTTTAGTCCTTGACTTATGACCGGTTGGGGTCGCGGCATTAAAAAGGTTGAGAACCACTGGACTAGGGGTTACATGATAGGAGTGTTCCAATATCTCAGGGGTTGCCACAAAGAAGAGGGAGTCAAGCTGTTCTCCAAAGCACCTGAAGACAGGACAAGAAGCAATGGATGGAAACTAACCAAAGAGAGAAGCAACCTAGAACTAAGGAGAAATTTCCTGACAGTTAGAACAATTAACTGTCGGTCCACAACCTGGGAAGGGTGAGCACTGCTAGTCTAGGGTATACTTGAGGTATTGTCTTATTACTGTGTGCACATGTAACTTCTACCAGATTTGTTTAGTAAGGGAAAGGATTGGATAGAAATAAGGGCTATAATCTTTTGTACTCAGTAGATTTAGCAAGTCATTTTGGACCTAAAACAAAGGTCTGATCTTCAGACCACCTTCTCTTGATGAAATTAGTGCAGATCATCTNCTAGGGTATACTTGAGGTATTGTCTTATTACTGTGTGCACATGTAACTTCTACCAGATTTGTTTAGTAAGGGAAAGGATTGGATAGAAATAAGGGCTATAATCTTTTGTACTCAGTAGATTTAGCAAGTCATTTTGGACCTAAAACAAAGGTCTGATCTTCAGACCACCTTCTCTTGATGAAATTAGTGCAGATCATCTCTCATACAAAACAACCATGACTTTGCCAACCTTCCTAACTAAAGTTAGGAGTATCAGAAAGAATGTTAGGAATTGGAATCTGTCCAGTAAGTTCAAAAGGAGGAACTACTAGGAGGACTAAAAAGAATGACAAAAGAAACAGTGAATTACAGAGAGTAACGTGAACTTTACATCTCTGCAGAAGCTCTGTATGAATTTGCTGGAATTTCAGGAAGAGGATAAGTCCATCTTATTGAAGCTTGGGGCAATGATAGAAAGACAGTTGCAGCCTGATTCCTAGTGCTGCTGCTCTGTGGATTCTTTTCAGTGTTCTTTCCATTCTACATCCTCCTGGATCTATAAGCCCCTCTCCTCCCTTTCTATGGAAGAATAGGTAAAAACATGTATACCTGCTGAGTTTGTGCTGGTCTGATTTTTCTTAAAATAAAAATATTTTTATAAGTTACATAAATCTTTAAAAGATGCAAGAAGCATAAAGGACACACAGTTGTTAAGACTTGTTCCATGCAACTCCCCTGTAAAAAAAGTAACTTGCCTGGAATAAATAGCCTCAGACAAAACCACATCTACTCAAGTACTGTATGAGAATGGCTCCCCCTAGGGGACAGATTCAAGCAACTTCATATAAATTAAATTAAGTTACTTAAAACTACTAGAACAGCGGTTCTCAACCTATGGGTCGGGACCCCATTTGGGGTCGATTGACCATTTCACGGGGGTCGCCAAGCAAGGCTATCCGCCATTTTTTTTCCCTTTTCCGGCGGGTGCCTTACCTACCTTGGACTGGGCCAGCTGGTGGTCAGCCTGCTCCGTCTCTGCCGCTTGCCAGCTACGCCTCGGCCGGTGCAGGGGGTAGACCCACGCATGTGCGGCGCTCCCGGGCAGGGAAAGTCCTCGACTTATGACCGGTTGGGTAGTCCTCGACTTACGACCGGTTTAGTCCTCAACTTACGACCGGTTTAGTCCTCGACTTACGACCGGTTGGGGGTCGCGGCATTAAAAAGGTTGAGAACCACTGTACTAGAAGATCTGACAGTTCAGTGTACCTCTATAAAAATACTGTTAGGATCAGATTATCACATAATAAAAAGCAACATTGTCCTTAAAATGGCAATAACTCATGGGAACAGAATAGAAAAGTTCACCTAGCATATACGATATGTTAATCAGCATTCAAGGAATGCAGGGAATTCTCTAATTCAGGGGTCCCCAACCTATGAGCCGCGGCTCTTGGCCAGTGGGCTGCAAAAGTGGCTGGCCAGTGTACATATATATGCGTGCGCAATCCCAACTTGCACTAGCACCCGTGGCCCCGTTTGCGCATGCGTGTGGGTGCAAACAGGGCTGTTAGCGCCAGGCGTGCGCAGCCCATTTGTGCATACGCAAACGGGGCTGTTAGCGCTGGGTAGGTGCGCGCGGCCTGTTTGCACATGTGTGAAGGGTTGCTAGTGCCAGGCGGTTATGTGCGGCCCATTTGCGCATGCGCAAACTAGGACGCTAGTGCCACACCAGCACATGCAGCACCGTTTGCTTGCACACCAATTTGGAAACTGCTCTCCTTCCCTCCAGAAAGATTAGAGACCTCTGCTCTAGTTCATTCTGTTCCAAGTCTCATGTCTTCCAGAACTATTCTGCCATTAAAGTCATCAACTGTTTACCTCTTCAAGCTTCAGAAGCTTCTCCTGGTACTCATTTTTTAATGCTGATGCATCTTCACCATTCCTGATAGCCCGAGCATAGCTGAAGCATATTGGAGGTAACTAAGTAAATCAGAAATGATACATTACCAAGATGCACAAAAGTATAGGATTTTCATTCAAGAAACAAAAGATTATGATGGAAATGTAGAGATAATAACAACGAAGAAGATAATAAATTGTCCGTATAAATCAGAATGGGATCATATGTGTTACAACAACACCTGGACAAAGCGTCACATTGCTTAGCATCAGCAATCCCTGCTGTTAAACAAGAATTGTGGATTGTTAAGCAAATGCCTCTTCACCACTGCTATCTTCCAACAACCAGGTTCAGCAGGAAAGCTGGCAAGTACTAGGTGGTTTGCAAGCAGGCTGGCAGGCAAATGGCTGCTGCCAGATGGCAGAGGGAGCAGGCCAAGAAAGCATAACCCAAGCGCATCAGGGCTTGGGATAGTTGCTGCTTGGTGGGAGATGATGCTTGAGAGTGCACAAATGGACAGGTGGCATGCCATGAGCGCAGTGGGCTTGGGGTGGCTGCTGCTGGATGGGAGAGGATGCACAAGGGTTCATAAGTGGCAGATAGGCATGATGGAAGAAGGTGCGCAAGAGCATGCGAACGGAGGGGGAGGTACCATGTGAGCACAGTGGGACCTAGGCTGGCTGCAGCCAGATAGGAGAGGACATGCAAGGGTGGACAGAGTGTGAACAAGGCTACATGAGTGGTAAAGAAGACACAATCCAAATGTGACAGGGCATGGGGTGGCTGTTGCCCTGTTGGAGAGCAGGTGCCCAACGTATGTGAGTGGTCAGGGAGGATGTGTGAGTAGTTGGAGAGGTTGGGTGTGAGCTCAAGAATGAGGGAGAATGCACAGGTGCAGGAGACTTTCCCAAGCAACTGGCTTCTCTATTGACTTTGCTTCAAGGAAATCAGCAGAGGTTACAAATAGCGATCACGTGAGTGTGGGTCGCTACAACTGCTATAGGTGAGGGCAGGTTGCCAAGCACCCAAATTGTGAGTTAAGTGACCACAGGTTGCTGGACAGACGGAGCTTCGAGGACGAATTGTAACTACCAATTATTCAACACCACTGTAATTTTGAACAGTCACTGAACAAGTGAACATTAACCAAGGACTACCTGTATTTATTTAACAGCTCCTATAGTCCCAAGATCATAGCTTTACCGTCCTTTTGAATAAGGCAGCATTAATCACATCCAGTGTCATTTAGAGTTATCAAGCATTCAGAATGTAGGAAAAAAGTTAAAAAACATTGTTCCTTTAATTTACCTTATATGAGATGTAGGTGATAGTAACGATTCATCTCTAAACTGCCTATATATTCCTTTGTTCATACTGAAGCTCACCATATTGACTTCAGAGTGTAAGTTATCATTCTAAAAGAGTTTTCATTAACCAACAGAATTTTCATTCAGTGATACCAAAATCTTGGATATATTCTTCATGATCTTTAGTAAATAATCTAAGGCAGTGTTTCTCAACCTCAGTAACTTTAAAATGTGTGGATTTCATCTCCCAAAATGCTAGCTGGAAAATTCTGGCTGAACCTGGTGGCAGTTAATAGGGGAATCAGCCTAGAATCAAGTGAACTAAGTCCAGCCTCTCTTGAATTTCATTGACATTATCTAACTCCAAGCATGGCTACCCACTAGCTCAGTGATGGCGAACCTTTTAGAGACCGAGTGCCCAAACTGCAACCCAAAATCCACTTATGCATCATCGAGTGCCGAGTGGGCGTGGCCGATTGGGTGGGTGTGGCCCATTGGCTGGGCGTGGCTGCGGTGGTAACGGCAGACTGGGTGGGACTAAAAAGTTCAATCAATCAATTCCAACTTTGCAAGATCTTTTTTTTTCCCGCGAGAAGTTGAAATTGACTGATTGAACTTTTTTTTTTTTTTTTGGCACACGGCGGCGGAGGCCTAAAGCGAAAAGGTTGTATAAAACCCAGCTGAAGGCCTAGGACTGGGGCGACGGCACACGTGCCCACAGAGAGGGCTCTGAGTGCCGCCTCTGGCACCTGTGCCATAGGTTCTCCACCACTGCGCTAGCTTATCTAATTCCAAGCATGCACTAGTTGAGTGTATATCCCTGCATGAGTTCCAATACTTCAACTGAATTGGAGACCTGATCTTTTGCACCTGACACAGTTTCCACACAGACATGGAATGATTAATATTTGGAAAGAAAGAATGTGAAAAACAATTACCTAAACTAATAAAATCTTTGCCCTTCAGCACACCACTCAAATTGAGGCTGCTCCAAGTCTGGGTCAAAGAATATAATTAGATAATAAAATCCTACTTTCCCTCTCACCTAGGAGTCACAAATCTTCCATAATCACTACAGACCCTTTCACCTATTTTCCCAAATTTACCTCATATAGCTCTAATAATGTTTCTAATCAAATCACTACATTTTAGGCTTCATTTGTGCAAGATATCATAGAAAGTATATTATAGCAGAAGCAGCTAGTTTTAAAGCATTGAGTCAGTCATAATTTAAACCCTAGACCACCACCTAACATGAGATTGTATTGCCCAGTTATCTTAAAATGAATGATTAACTTTCCTTCCATCAATGAATTTATTCTTTGATAGAATTCATTTTGCCTATTCAAATACATATTAAGAATCAAAGAAGAAAGCCATATTTTCAAATAGATTTATCAATGCAATATCAAAATATCAACTACAGGTAGTCCTCGACTTACCACAACTGAGCTCAAAATTTTTGTTACTGAGACATTTGTGAAGTGAGTTTTGCCCCATTTTACGACCTTTCTTGCCACAGTTGCTAAGTAAATCACTTTACTTGTTAAATTAGTGACACGGTTGTTAAGTGAATCCGACTTCCCCACTAACTTTGTGAGGAGGTCGCAAAAGGTGAGCACATGACCCTGGGACACTGCAACTGTCATAAATATGAGTCAGTTGCCAATTGTCTGACCATGGGGATGCTGCAATGGTTATAAGTATGAAAAATGGTCATAAATCACTTTTTTCAGTGATGTTGTAATTTCAAATGGTCACCAAATGAACTGTTGTTAAGTCGAGGACTACCTGTATTAGTTTTAGTCAAATCGTCCAAACTAAAATGAATTTCTTGCTATGCTTCAGTAGTACCTTGGAGTAGTATTCCAGAAGCATTTTCTGATAAGCTTTTTCATAAGGGTCCGCAGGGTATAATTTCTTTTCTGGGTAAGCTTCATCCAAATATTCACAAGTGATTGGGGATTCACTGATCAGCTGACCCTTGCTTGTTTCTAGCACAGGTACCATTCCAAGTGGGTTCTTCTCAAAAAACCACTCTGGTTTGTTTCTCAAATTGATATTAACAATTTCGTGACTAAGTAGAATGAGATGAAATCACCAAGTTAATTCTTTCAGGAATATGTTACTAAGACCAGCTATACAAAAACAAGGAGGTTCAAAGTCTTGGTGGGAAAACTAAGAGGAGGGAGGTATGTTGGATATGTTTAAAACCTTGACCTATTTGTAAAAATAATAAAGGCAGGATCAAAAATGTAAAGAAAAAGATATGACTGGTAATTTCCTGTTATACGCTGTTTGAAAAATGCAGCATGGAAATTCTAACTCTTGGAACCAGAAAAGAAGACTTTGGGATTCTGATTTTATGGATATATCGGTGTGTCTCTATATAAAGTTGTCTCTGCACCATCTAACCAGGACAACCAGAACATTTCAGTCTGACACTGTGCTCCATCATAGTTTTGGATTTCATGGCATGACTAGGAAAGTAACTCACACTTGGATTACCTCACAATAACCTTTCCCTAGTATAATCACCATATATTAAAGTCATGGTAAAGCAAGTTTTATCTTTCAGTAGCATGTAGATGATCACAGTTCAACAGCAGCAGTCTTCATTAGCATTAGGATAGGAAATCACCTGGGAATAAAAAGAGCACCCTGAAAAAGCAATGGTTATTCACTTTCATATTGTTGCCAAAAAATCTGAATGGAGAGACCTATCTACGAAGCCACCAGAAATAAAACTCATCTCTAGAATCCTGACTCTAACTTAACTTGTATGGCAGGGAGGACAGTCTTTTTTTTAAAAAAAACAACACATGTCCTATGGTTGTTCATACAAAAAACAACTTACCATTATAATAAAATGGATCATAGGCAAATGCTCATTATGTAAAAGGAGAGAGGAGACACTATTTAAAAAAATATAACCAAATGTCACATTCCTTCAATTTGCTTTGGAATCCAGAAAGGAATGTAATTCAGGCAAGCCTATGCCTGAAATACTTCATCATCTAAAACCAATAATCTACTCATGCAATCAGTTCTGAGATGATGATCTCCAATCAGCAGCAAGACAAGAAATCCTACAAATGACTTGGAAAACATATTATATAATCAGAGCAATAGACATACTTGCCAGGATTTTAAAAGAAAACAACTACCTCTCTCCCTTTAAGCTATACATCAATTTCCCCATTATATTTTTAAACTAGTTTTTATATGAAATCTCTCTGGAGCAAAATCCCCTATTGAAAACAAATCTGAAATTGAAAATGTTCTATAGCATTAAGAGAAGGGAAGTAAATGTCTTTAAAGGCAATTTTTATAAGCCCAAATATCTACCAACCCTCTGCTAATTTTCAACTAAAAAGCTGTTGGTATTTTTATATTAAGCCCTAATGAATATGGAATGCAAAGTATCTGCTCATACTTGATTCCTTTGGCTTTTAGGACGAGTAGTGTTCTTTGTGCAAAAGGACAGTGACGCATACTGTAGACACGGATGATTCCTTCGGGTACTGGCCCTGGAGCAGGGGTTCCTGAAAGATATATACAAATCTCTGGTCAGAATTAACAAAACCTACATTCTATACTACAAACAATAAGCCGCTGTTCAAAAAAATAGGGCAGGAAGAAGAAGTATAAACAGGTAATCCTCAATTTACAACAGTTCATTTAGTGACTGTTCGAAGTTACAATAGCACTGAAAAAAGTGACTTATTACCATTTTTCACACTTATGACCACTGCAGCATCTCCATGGTCACATGATCAAAACTCAGACGCTTGGCAACTGGCTCATATTTATGTCAGTTACAGTGTCCCAGGGTCATGTGATCACTTTTCATAAACTTCTAACAAGCAAAGTCAATGGGGGAGCCAGATTCACTTAATAACCGTGTTACTAACTTAACTGCAGTGATTCACTTAACAACTGTGGCAAGAAAGGTCATAAAACTGGGCAAAACTCACTTAATAAAAGTCTCACTTAGCAACAGAAATTTTGGGCTCAATTGTGGTCCTAAAAGGGAGAGAAAAAAAGGCAGGGAATAAAACCCTCAAAACAAATATTCTCTATCTACCTAGTAATTATTGCTACTCATTCCAATAGTTTACACAGCCTGCCTTTATACATATGCTAAGCTTGTGAACTATGTTTATGGCTCTGTGTTGTACAAATTCACCCAGTGTGTTTAGTGTATAGTTCAGTCTGTTCAAAAATCCAAATAAAGTTAATTCAATACACCAAGATTAAAATTACCCAAGCTTCATGTGTTTTTTACAAATACAAATATTAAAATTTAAGTCATAATAGCAATGAATGAGTCGGCAGAATACAAAGTCCTTTTGTTAAAATATTCCTTATTGGCCAAATTATAAGCAATTTTATGCACTCAAGTTTAATGTCTGTTAACATGCATACTGTAAATATACTGGGGCAAGGCTGCATATCGGAGCACACGTTCCACTAAAAGGCACATTAGAAATGTACACGCCCTCGACACATATTTATTTGGCTGTACAATTTTAAATATGTAACATTTTGTTTATCCTAATAATACTAAAATCCATTTATCGCTTCTGATCACACAACATCAAGGATCAGGGGTAACATCCTTAACGACACGATATTCCTCCCTAAACTCCATTGCGTGTCGTCCCCCAGCTCTTGAAAAACGATGTGCGTGAAGACCAGCCCAGACCGACAACTAACAGCCCTAGAAACGAGGGTTGCCTTAACCCTGTTGAATTAGATCAGTGTTTCTCAACCTTGACCATTTTAAGGCATGTGGACTTCAACTCCCAGAATTCCACAGCCAGCAATGCTGGCTGTGGAATTCTGGGAGTTGAAGTCCACATGCCTTAAAATGGTCAAGGTTGAGAAACACTGAATTAGATAAACGCGCTCCTCCTTGGATCAGAGCGCTTTCTCACCTTTTCCCAAGCTTCTAGCGAATTCCCCAGACATCTTACTTCGTGCCACCAGACAGAAAACAGAACCAAATGTGCACATCGGAATCCCAAAGGTTATCTCTTTTCTCTTCACCAGCCTCTCGACGCAGTTTGGCTCCTCCCTCTTCATTGGTAGGCACCATCTCCCTCCGCCGAATGCTAAAGAACTTCGAGTTGAGTGATTGATTGCGAAGTAAAGTACTTGGCGGGCTGAGCGAATTGATATCGCGGTAAATAATTCCGCGTAGCAAACTCTGGGACACAGTTGCTGGTTAACTGTGAGGCTCCGTACATATAAGCGCAGTTAGGAAGAGTGCAAATTCCATCGACTGTGTAAATATAGGTTTAAAAGTCAAATACAAGAATTAAAAGGCGTAAGAACAATACGACAAATGGATTCTACTCCACGTCCTCTACCCGGGTTTATTTTCGTTTTGTCGGTCTTCGGACGTCAGCGTGTAATTTTCTTAGGAGAGAATTCAAAACGTCCCACACAAAGCTAAAGGATAAGTCATGTCATGTCAACCCCAGTAACATAGGACTTATACTAAACCCTGTGATTCAACTTAATGTGTAAATCGGACAACTTGCCTGATGATGCAGGTAGCTATGCAACCAACACAGGAAGGTAGATATGAAACTACCATCAGCAGCTATATTTAAAATGAAGGTATATCCTAGTGTATTATTATTTATGCTTCTAAATATTGGACAACTTTTGTTGGGGCTAGGTGTTTTTGACTGGTAAAATGCCCAGAATCTCTGGATTGGGTTGGTGTATTAATATTTGTATAAATAAATAAATCCATAAAACTTTTTTCTTGTGCGTATCACTTAAAGTTAAAAAAATGCTTACTGGTTGTGCACACTTAAAATCATGACCAGAAAGGGAAAATAAATCCTCCCTCCCTAAGATACCTTTTACATTCTGTAAAATGCTGATTGTAATTGATATCTCATAAAGTAATGTACACAGTATATTTTAAAACTATATAACCAATAGCTAAGAATATAACAATAAGAGGACATATCTGAAGGAAAGTTTATAAAAGAAGTAGACAATCTGTTGGGTCATTGTTTAAGAGATACTACCTTACCAGATTCCTCAATGCCTTCAAGAATGGCCGAGTTCCTAATGTACTGAAAAGTTCTTAAAAATTCAGGAAGATACTCAAGAGATGTATGTGGCTTGAAAGGTAGTCTTTGTTGAACTTATAGCACAGTCAAACATCAGCAGTTTACAAAAGGAAATGTTTTATGACATTTTGTATTATGTCAGAAAAAGCTTTATGAAAATTTTTATGTGATAGCTTTTTTATATAAAATTTGCCAAATTTCCATTCCATGGGAGTCATGGGTTCCAGATTTTGAACACATTCTGCATTCTTAGCCCATTTGAGGTACCTTAACTGAAAATTGTCCTACAATGCATTGTTATACTCAGTTAAAGGTTACAGACATAAAGAGTTTTATTAGTAGGTAGATGAATGCTTTTTTCAGAAACACACTTCCTTTCACTGCATTGAAAATGATTATAGAAAGTTCTCTTTCAGCAGTAGAAAATAACTCAGCCTGATGCCCAAATCTATTTATCTAGCTATCTCAACTTTAATTCCAAAAGCTTCTGTTTGTCTCTCAGCAATTTTGAAATGTTTTTCTCTTATTCTGGTTTGCAAAGGAATTCAACCTTGGTTCTATATTGTAGATCACTGAATTTTTACAGTATTGCACATTATTGCCACACTGAGTTTTGAAATAAGTTTCTCATCAAAAATATATTTGCCCTACTCCCACTAATAGCAACTAAAATTTAACACTTTAACAATTTAAACTTGCAACCAGTTTTAAATCCCAGTTTTAGAAAATATTAACAAAATATGTAGATTGTACAGATCAAAGTATGAGCAGGTTTTTCCCAAACAGCTATCCAGCAGGCCTGTTGGGACTGCAAAACTTTAAATTACAGGTTGGGAAAAAACTTACTATAAAAAATGCTCTCGAAAACTCGCTACAAATCTTCCCAGATTGCCTAATTCTGTACCTCTATTTATGACTGAGGATTAGTGCTAATATTGGTAATTGTCACTATTGTATTTTTATTATGTTATTGGTTTATTTAATTTGTTCAATGTCAATAGCCACTCATCTCAATGACTCTTTAGCAGGTTACAGTTTAATATATTGTATATATAACTGGCATTGTATACAGGAACATCTGCATATAATATGGGCTAGTCCCTCCTAAATCCAGGTAGGAGATCTCAAAAAAAGTCATAGAGAATGAGAAAGCTAACATCCTGTGGAACTTCCAGATCCAGATATACAGAGAGTTACTGGCCCATCAACCAGACATTGTGTAGTAGTCAGAAGAATGGTGGTGATAGATGTAGCAGTACCAAGTGACAGCAATATCAGAAAGGAGTATGAGAAACTGGAGAAATGCCAAAGCCTGAAGGAGTAACTGGAGAGGATGTGGAAAGTAAAGGCCAAAGTATAGCCAGTTTGGTCTCAGTGATTAAGGTACCAGGATAAAAAGTGGGAAATCATGAGTTCTGCCTTAGTCATAAGAGCCGGCTGGGTGATTTTGGGCCAGTCACTCTCAGCCAACCCACCTCACAAGGTTACTGTTGTGGGGAAAATATGAGGAGGAAAGTGTGTTGAGTTATTTGTAAAAATAATAAAGACACAATACAAATAAGTAAATAAAAAATGCTAGGAACAGTTAAGATACCACAAAAAACCCTCAAGTGTGCCCAATGTGCCCAACCTACTAAATTGAATTGGGTGGGTAGAGACTTTTGGAGAAAGGCAATCAGGCAGGTAACCTGGTCTCAAGCCAGTTAGGGTTTCAAAGGTGACAACCAGCACCTTGAATTGCACCTAGAAACATACCAGTAACCAATGTCTGACCTACTCATAGTTTTGTTATTTTGAACCTGTAACTGCATTAAGCATCCATTCAAATTTGCAGAAAGATATGTGCAACTTTGTACCATGTAGATCACATCTCGTTTATGTGGGGATTCATGTTTGATGCAACTGTACCTATCTAGGTTAACCTGCTTTTCAGGCATTATTACTTGGAGAGTACTCATGCTGCTACAGACCAGCACCAGGTAAGGCAACACGAATCACAGTTCACGCCAATGCAAAATTTTCTGAAGCAAACGGGAGCCTGGATTAGAAGAGAATACTCTCAATTAGAATTGAACTGAATACTTTATTTGGCCAAGTGTGATTAGACAAACCCTAACACCTGAACTAGAGAGTCACTATCTAACACTCCAATTTTACTTTGATTTAAAACAAAGACTTAAATATGGAACAATAAATTTATGGTTGAGACTGACAAAGATAAGTTCAAGCCTGAGATGGAAGGTCATGTCCTAAGATAAATACTAGTAAATGAAAATTAGAAGTGTGCATTTATCATACTGATCTCAATTTAAGTGCCAGTCAACAAAACAAAATGCTTCCTATATAGTTGCCTTCCCCAATCTGATTTCATCTAAATATATTAAACTAATATATTGATATTGCTTGCTGAAAGTGTTTGGAAAGATCACAAATGGCAATTGAGGATGTTGTTCCTATCATAAATGCACAACAGTTGCCAAGGATTCAAATCATGATCACATGACTGTGACAATGCTGTGACAAGTGTAAGGGCAAAAATCAGTCACTTTTTTCAGTGTGTTGTAGCTTGTTAAGTGAGGAATACCTGTAGTCAGTCTTAGCAACAGTGTGAGAATTACATTTTTAGATGCTCACAAAAATAGTCATGGCTCATTCTCTCTGCCATGCTGAAAGACAGTACAGAAGACCAAAGTAACTTCCCAGACCAAAAACCCATTGCTCTAGGGACAATAGTTTTCTATGCATGCCAATTTGCTCCAATTTACTATCCATTTCCCTAAGAGAATACAAATTGGAATGGCTATAGCTTGGTAATAAAATATACGATCCCATACCCTGCTATATATCTTAACTTGCTGCTGCAAATAAAAGGAAACCTCTGCATTTGAAGTGTTTTTATTCCTGAAAGTCAATAATTACTTTCCAAACAGAAACAAAGTCAAATTGATGTCTCCCCTAAACCGATAAACAAGGCAAAAAAAAAAATCAACATTGTCAGTTAGATTGGTAGAAAGATAAGGGTAAAAAAAGCTTTTCTTCCTGATGAATGTTGGCCATTTTCCTTTTGAAAGGGAAACATATTGCAAATAATTACTATTTCAGTCCAATTACATATTCATTGAATAACACAACACAAAGCACAACAAAACTGATATCAGATGACATGCTGGAGCAATAGCTATCAATATCCCTTGTCATCCCTGAAAAAGCTTCCCATAGTTTTCAAAGGCCATAATCACAGGCCTCAGGACTATTATTGAAATATAGTTCAAGATAACCCTTGAAGATTTGAGGATCAGTTATTGTAGCCTTAACAGCTGGATCTAGCTTCATCATATCAACCCAGCATTTTAATTCTGGAGTATGGTTCAAACATCTGGAAAAGAACAGAAAAAGATTTGAGGTAACAACGAAACTTTGAGGCAATTATCTTCGGTTGTGTTTCCATTAAGATAGTGTTCAGTAACCAGTATGGAGAATGTATTAAATTAGATGGCTCAAGACACTCCTTTACATTCCTAAGTGTACGTAGAAAGATATATGGTTCTCAATTTGGGTTGTGCTTGACCTCCTTAAGGGAAAGTGCTACAGATCTAAACCTGTAGTTTAGATCAAATGCATGATTTCATTATTTCAAATTCTATCAGTTCAAATTATAGGGGTTTTCCTGCATATATTATTGGCTTCCGAAACTTTCAAAGTACTACCTAAAAAGGTATTGCTGACAATTAGCAATTATAGAAAGTAAATAACAGTGTTAAAAGAATTCAGTCCAAGCTTTCTACTTCCACCTGTGAGTTAAGAGGAATAGAGGACTATCATTTGAAACTGTCTCAATATTCTTGTGTCAAAGGTGCTTTTTCAAAAGTTAACTGGACTGTTTTTTCCCTTGAGGAAGAAGAAAACCTTTCACTTCTCATCCAAAAAGCTTCCATCAGTTGTGACTGGAGGGTGGGGTGGGGGGATGAAGGATAGATACTGATAGGTCGGGTGGGGGAGGAAGGAATAGAAGGATTGCATTTCTTTGCAGTTATCTGGTTCTTAGCATCTCTCTAAGAGTCATTGAGGCCACCTGGGAGTTTATCTGTGCTCTCACAGGTCACTTGAATCAGACTGCAAATGGTTCTGGCATCTTTTTGGAACTACTGAAAGGACTGCATTGTGGACAGAAGATAGGTGATGTCTTATTCCTCCCCCTCTGTTGACAGAGGACTGTTCTGGATCACTGAGAATCTCAGTAGACTCTTAATTTTCTTGCTTGTTCCAAAGCTATTAATTTCTGATTTGCTAACTCAGAAAAACAGAATGTCAAGAGCCATCACACCCAATTCGAAGTATGGACATGGGCATCAGTCACGAGAAGAAAAATAATGATAGTCTAAACCAGGGGTCCTCAACCTTGGCAACTTTAAGACTTGTGGACTTCAACTCCCAGAATTCTTGGAGTTGAAGTCCACAAGTCTTAAAGTTGCCAAGGTTGAGGACCCCTGGTCTAAACTGAAAAAAAACCGAATTGCTAATAAATTCTGCTTCAGAAAAATATATTTCATATACTTGCCTTATGCAGCAAAGTTAGAAGATTAATGGACATATTCAAAACAGAAAAAAGATGATTCTCCTATTCTCTTTTGCCTCCTAATAACATCACTTCCATGTAAATTAGAAATAAAACACCATGGGGCTAATATAGCTTTTCTTGCAGTAATCTACAAAAGTAACCATGCACAGGATTTAAGAGCAAAAACTGTAAAAGATTCAAAGCACTTACTCAATTAACTGGGAGGCCTCCATCCGTTCAAACCATGGCCAGATTAGATAATCAATCATGGATACTGAATCTCCACCAAAGAACTTAGTTTTGTGGTTTGCAAGCATCTAAGATATAGGAAGATGTGACATTTCTAAATAAAATGCAAGGCCTACCCCCATATTTACAGAAAGATGGTAAAGATGGTTCACTGCAATTCTTATTCTGCATCATCTATAATTTGATGTATTTATTTAAATTATTTCTATGCTGCTCAATTGTGTTAACACTGGTTGGTATAGGAAACATTAAATCCAAGTTTTAAGAAATGCACAATAGACATAGAGGTGTTAGTGCCAACACCTTTTCTTTCCCAAAATTCAAAATCTATTATATGAAATTAAGCTATAGAGTTAAAACTAAAACATATGGGAATGTTACAATAAGAATACTGTAAAATCAGATTTTAAACAAGAAAAGTATGAGGGGGGAAATCGTAAAAGTGCTTAAGTGAGGGGGAGTGAAACAGAAGATGGACAGTAAAAATGGATCCATAATACATGTATTATTTAGGATCTGTCTTATCCAAAAGTAGAAACAACTGCCTGAAACAATCTTACATTAGGAGTACAAAGATATTTTTTCACTGTAAACAGTTTCAAATATGGATCTTCATAAAACTCAAGCTCTGATCAATTCAAGGATCTTGGAAGTGTTTTGAGTTCAGATCAGTTTTGCTTCAAGTTCAACAAATTCCCAAAGCTTCCTGAATGCCTGAAATAATTCATTTTGCAAAATGAGTTCCAGGAAATTTTTTCAAGTCTTGCACTCAGACTGGCTTGAAACAAAATGTTTTGTATATAAGTGTATTTCTACTAATGAGAGTGTATTTCTCCATGCGCAAGTCTGTTAGCTTTAACAGACTTGTTAAACATTTTAAAGTCCATCTCCTTTAAAATGATTTAAATGTTAGAGTTTTTAAGAATATGTGTTAATGCACCAGTAAGGCTTAATTCTTATTTGTACTATTTTGTTAACAGGAAAGGATAGGGACAAAAATGAAGGCACTGATTAATAAAGAGAGCTAGCACAAGCAACAGCTTCAGAAATGTGCATTTTCCTACATAGAGAGATGTATTTCTTTCTTATTTGCCTTTCTTCAGAAATTTGATCTACACATCACATGGTTAAATGCATTTTAACCATGGTTTGTGGAATATCAAAATGGCAATTTGGCTTATTCTGAAGTATTATTCTAGTCATTGAAAGATGGAAGGGGTTATCTTCAACTATTCTAATGAAAAAGCGTAAGTTTAAAATTTCTTCCTGTGCTATGGAGAAAACGTCTCCCGCCAGTCGCATGCAGAGTCAGCTGAATGTGGCTCAACTCCTTTTTTTCCTGAATAACTCATTAGTATCCTAACAGATACACACCTATTAGTAACAAGACCTTTTATTGCTTGAAATCTTTTATTTAGCCTCCTTTTGAGAAGGTGACATTATCAGTTTCATCTTTTAATGACTAGAAAAATACTTTATGGTAGACTCAACAACCATTCCAGTCATTAAAAAGAGAGCTTTCAGGAAAGGGACTATCCAATTCCTAACAAGAATAGAGATTAAGAGACTCACTGTATCAACATGGAACCAAATGCTAGATAAACTTGGCTATCCTATACAGTTTTAATAATATAGGTGGTACCAACAAGTCACTTCCCTGTTATTGGGAGCCCTGCTGTTAGAACTGTTATTGTAGCTCAAGGGTGTCAAACTAAACTGGCCCATGGGCCGGCAGTTTGACACCCCTGTTGTAGCTGAACCTCTAATTAGATGGAGTGTGATGAAAAGGGAGGTTTCTTGCTGGCTGAGTATGCCAGAGCAATGCCTTCCCTAATTACCTGCTGATGGTGGATGGTGTAAATTCACATCTCTCCAGGTATCTATCATCTAGGGTATAGTCAATTACTTGTCTAGGGTATACTTGAAGTATTTTCTTAATACCATGTGCACATGTAACTTCTACCAGGTCTGTTTTGTAAGAAGGGACTGGATAGAAATGAGGGGATATAGTCTTTTGTGTTCAATAGAATTGCAAATCCATCTTGGATCTAAAACAAAGGTCTGATTTTCACACCACTTTATCTTGATGAAATACATGCAGATCACCTCATAAAGAATACCGTTCATTTGCCAACTTTTCTAGCTAAAGTTAGGAATACCAGAAAGAATGTTAATAGGAATCTGTCCAAAATAAGAAACTGTTAGGAGTACTAAAAAGAATGACAAGAGAATCAGTGAATCATGGAGGGTGACATGAACTTTACATATCTGGAGAAGCTGTGTATGAATTTCCTGGGATTTCAGGAAGAGAATGTCCATCTTATTGATGCTTGGGGCAATGATAGAAAGACAGCCGCAGCCTGATTCCTAGTGCTGCTGCTTTGTGGATTCTTTTCAGTGTTCTTTCCATTCTACATCCTCCTGAATCTATAAGCCCCTCTCCTCCCTTTCTGTGGAAGAACAGGTAAAAACATGCACACCTGCTGAGTTCGTGCTGGTCTGGTCCTCCCTTCTCTTAAAATAAACATAATTTTTTATAAGTTGATAATTTTTAAAAGATGCAAAAAGAATAAGGGAGACACAGTTGTTAAGGCTTGTGCCATGCAACTTCCCTGTAAAAAGAGTAATAATCTTAAAGCCACATCTACTCAAGTACTGTATGAGAATGGCTCCCCCTAGGGACAGATTCACACAACTTCATATAAATTGAAAAGTTATTTAAACTAGATCTGACAGTTCAGTATACCCCTAAACAAGATCCTATTAGGAACAGAGTATCATACAATAAAAAAACAACTTTGCCTTTAAAATGGCTGCAACTGATGGGAACAGAATAGAAAAGTTCACCTAGCATATACAATATGTCAATCAGCATTCAAGAAATGCAGGGAATTCTCTACTTCATTCTTTTCCAAATCTTATGTCCTCCAGAACTATTCTGCCTACAATATAAATCTCCAAGCCACCACATTTAACAAGATTCTAATCTGGAAGGCAGCTATAATTCATTATGACATTTCATTGCTTTCTTTTAAAGAATTAAGGTCATGAACCATTTACCTCTTCAAGCTTAAGAAGCTTCTCCTGGTATTCACTCTTTAGTGCTGATGCATCTTCACCATTCCTGATAGCCAGAGTATACTTGTAGCCTATTGGAGGTAGCTAAGTAAATCAGAAATGATACATTACCAAGGTGCCCCAAAATATAGGATTTTCATTCAAGAAACAAAATATTATAGGAATATAGAGACAATATCATCAACAAAGAATAAATTGTCATAAATAAAAATGGAGGCCATATGTGTTACAACAGCAATTAGGACCAGAATTTCCATTGCTAAACAATGTGACAAAGTGTCACATTGCTTAGCATTAGCAATCACTGCTTTTAAACAAGAATTGTGGATTGATAGGCAAACACCTCCTCACCACTTCTGTCTTCCAACAACCAGATTCAGCAGGAAAGCTGGCAAGTACCAGGTGGCTTGCAAGCAGGCGGGCAGGCAGGCAAGTGGCTGCTGCCAGATGGCAGAGGAAGCAGGCCAGGAAAGCATAGCCTAAGTGAATCAGGGCTTGGAGTAGTTGCTGCTTGGTGGGAGATGATACTCGAGAGTGCACAAGTGGAGGGGAGGCATGCCACGAGCAGTGGGCTTGGGTGACTCTTGCTGGATGGGAGGGGATGCACAAGAGGTCACAAGTGGCAGACAGGCATGGTGGAAGAGGGTGTGCAAGGGCGTGTGAATGGAGGAGGAGGCACCATGAGAGCACAGTAGGACCTAGGCTGGCTGCAGCCAGATAGAAGAGGATTTGCAACTATAGAAATGGAGTGGAGTGCTACATGAGTGGTGAAGAAGACACAATCCAAATGTGGCAGGACATGGGGTGGCGGCAGATGCCCAAGGGTATGAAGTAGCTGGAGAGAGTGGGTGTGAGCTCAAGGGTCAGGGAGAATGCACAGATGGAGGAGACTTTCCCAAGCAACTTGTGACTTTTCCTGCTGGCTTCCCTATTGACTTTGCTTCTAGGAACCAGCAGGGAAAATTGCAAATAGTGATCATTTGAGTGTGGGTCGCTACAACTGCTGTAGGTGAGAACAGTTGAGCAATTCAAAGGTAATTAATTTTGACAAAATTATGACCGATAAGAGTGGTTTGAGTACAGTGAGGAAATAAGCTTAAATAAGAATCTTGAAAACAGGACACATAATGATTTAATAAGATGACTTTCATAAATACAATTGAAATATAAGCTGATTAAAAAGATGTTATATGTTGATGTTATTGTTAGTTGTACAAATACTAGAAAAATGTTTATACTCAATCTTGTATGTACTGAAAATATTAAGAATTATATTTGTTTAATGCAAACAAAAGGAGAATATTATTGGAAGAAGAGAAGATCATGGAAATATATCATTGACTAACATATTGATTAATTATAGAAATTAATTATTATTGATTGTTTTTAAATATATGAACCCAGACAACATACTGTTTGCTAAGCATTAGGGATTGTTATTGTAAAAAAATCAATAAAATATAATAATAAAAATAATTATAACTATTGATTACTTAGTATCTCTATGACTAGAGATATAAGACAAGGACTAGATATAAGATATAAGATAACCTTTATTGTCATTTTTTACTGTGGGCACAACGACACACATCAACGACTACCTATATTTACTTAACAACAGCTCCTATAGAGAGTCCCAAAATCATAGTTTTGCTGTCTTTTTGAAGCATTCAGAATTTAGGAAAAATTGAAAAAACAATGTTCCTTTCATTTATCTCATAGGAGATATAAATGATAGTAAGGGTTTGTCTCTAAACTACCTATTTATTCCTTTGGTCAGATTGAAACTCTCCATATTGCCTACACTTCACAGAATAATAGTTATCTTCCCAAAAAAGTTTTCATTAACCAAACTAATTTTCATTCAGTGATCCCAAAACTTTGAAGAATGTTCTTTATACACTTTAGTAAATAAACAAAAGACTGCATTTCTCAACCTCAGTAAAATGTGAAGACTTCAGCTCCCAGAATGCTAGCTGCAGAATTCTGGCCAAATTTGGAGGCGGAATTAATAAAGGAATCAGCCTAGAATCCCTATGTAGCCACAAGCAAAGTAAGTTCAACCTCTCTTGAATTCCTTTGATCCTTATCTAACTCCAAGCATGTGCTAGCCCTTAGCAAAGAATATTGCTGTGCATAGGCATGAGTAATATACATCAAGTTGATTTTTTGTACCTCACACCTACAGTTTCAACACAGATATGGAATAATTAATATTTTGGGGGGGGAGGTAAAACACACAGCCCTAAACTAACAAAATCTTTGCTCTTTAGCATACAACTCAAACTGAGGCTGCTCTGAGTCTGGTTCAAAGAGTATAGTTTGCTAATTAAATCCTACTTTGACTCCTCACCTAGAAGTCAGAAATCTTCCATAATCACTACTAATTCTTTGAACTATTTATCCAACTTTACCTCATATATTGGTAATAATGTTTCTAATCAAATTACCATTATCTGAGACTTTATTTCTTCAAAATAGCATAGATAGTATATTATAGCAGAACCAGCTAGTTTCTTTCTTTTTTAACAATATTTTATTGATTTTTTATAATCACAAATCCTTAATATTTTATCAGCAACATGTTGTCTGGGTTCCAATATTTAGCTTACTAGTACATGTTAAACTCCTTTCTTTCTACCTCGTTTTTCTAGCCATTGATAAAATGTATCTCATGTTCTAAAGTATTCTGAATCTTCTTTCTCTTTCATTTTCAGTGTAAGTCTGTCCATTTCTGCACAGTCCAAAATTTTCCTAATTATCTCTTCCTCCACTGGTAATTCTTCATCTTTCCAATGTTGAGCAAATACAATTCTCGCTGCAGTTAGTACATGTAACATTAAATATACACATTCTTACTCATAATTTCCTACAATTATACCTAACAAAAATAATTCTGGTTTAAAATCTACATGTTGTTTTATCATTTTCTCTAACCATATATGTATTCTTGACCAAAATCCTTTGGCTTTAGGGCATGTCCACCAAAGATGATAGTATGTGCCTGGCTTTTGTCTACATTTCCAACAACTGCTAGGCATACCATATCTGAGGCTTTATTTCTTCAAAATAGCACAGAAAGTATATTATAGCAGAAGTAGCTAGTTTCTGAAGCATTGAGTTACTCATAAACCCTAGACCACCAGCTAGCATGAGATTACATTGCCCAGTTATCATAAAATGGTTCATTATCTTTCCTTCAATGAAGGAATTTATTCTTTTGCAGAATTCACTTTGCCTATTCAAACACATTTTAAGCATCAAGGAAAAAGAAAGCCACATTCTCAAGAATGTTTATGGAGATTGTCAGTCATCCATATCATGCTCGTCTCAAACATGTTTTTTTTTAAAAAAAGGCAGCAAAACTATACTATTTTCCTTGAGGAAGGCGTTTGGCTTCTCATCCAAGAAGCTTCTTTAGTTCTGAATTAATTGACCAATTAATTTACCGCCTCTCTCAACAGAGGGGGAGGAATACAACACCACCTATCTCTTGTTTACAACACAGTCCTTTCAGCAGTTTCAAGAAGATTACACCCAATTGCATTCTGCTTCAGTTGACCCCGAGGGCATAGGATAAACCCTCATGTGGTCTCAACGGCTGTCAGAGAAAGTGACAATGTTCAAATGACTGCAAAGGAATATAATCCTTCTATCCTCCCCCCGCACGCCCCCAACCATCCAGCCAGAACTGAAGAAGCTTTCTGGATGAGAAGTGAAATGTCTTCCTGAAGGAAAATAACATAGTCCAGTTGTTTTTGAAAAAGTACCTTTGAGATTCTCAAAATTTATCAATGCAATATCAAAATAGAAATTTATCAGTTTTATTGTAATCTTCCACACTAAAATGAATTTCTTGCTACGCTTCAGTAATACCTTGGAGAAGTATTCCAGGAGCATTTTCTGATAAGCTTTTTCATAAGGGTCCGCAGGGTACAATTTCTTTTCTGGATAAGCTTCATCCAAATATTCACAAGTGATTGGAGATTCATAGATCAGCTGACCCTTGCTTGTTTCTAGCACAGGTACCAATCCAAATGGGCTCTTCTCAAAAAACCACTCTGGTTTGTTTTTCAAATTGATATTAACAATTTCATGGCTAAGTAGAATGAGATGAAACCACCAGGTTAATTCTTTCAGGAATACGTTACTAAGATAGGCTATACAAAAATGAGGTTGTTCAAAGTTGTTGTAATGGGGAAAGTAAGAGGAGGAAGGTATACTGGATATGTTCACAACCTTGAGTTATTTGTAAAATATTAAAGATGGGATAGAAATAGATAAATAAAAATGAAGGATACGACTAGTAATTACTGCTATATGCTATTTGAAAAATACAACATGATATTAATTCTTGGAAACTGAAGAGAATACTTTAGATTCTGATTTTATTGATCCATTTGTGTGTCTCTATATAACGTTGTCTCCACTACATTCAAACAGGACAACCAAAGAAGTTAGTGTCTGTGGCTTGCATTTTCAGCCTGACACCTTGTTCCTTCCCTTCTTTCAAAAGTTTTGAAACAAGATTGGATTGCATGGCATGGCTAAGAGTGTAACTCTTACTTGGATTACTTCGTGCTAACCTTTTCCTAAAGTATAATCATCACATATTTAATGGTTAAACAAGTTTCATCTCTTTGTAGCACCCAGATGATCTCAGAAGCTCAATAGGAGTAGTCTTCATTATTATTAGGATAGGAAATCATCTATCCTAATAAAAATGAAAAAAACAAGCACAGCATCTGGAAGAGCAAAGGCTAATCACTTTCACATGGTTGCCAAGAAATCTGCATGGACAGATCTATTTATGATCCCATCAGAAGTTAAGTTCATCTCTAGAATCCTGATTTTACCTTAACTGGTATGACATGGAGGACAGGTGTTTTTTTAATGTATTTAAAGCATGTCCTATGGCTGTTCATACAAAAAACAGCTTACCATTATAATAAAATTAACCATAGGCACATGCTCACTCACTATTTAAAAAGACTGAGGGACACTATTAAATAACTAAATGCCACATTCCTTCAAGTTTCTTTGAAATCCAAAAGGAATGTAACTCAGCCAGGTCTATGCCTTAAATACTGCATGATATTCTAAGACCAATAATCTACACAGGCAATCAGTCCTGAGCAGATGACCTCCAATCATCACAAGACAAGAAATCCTGCAAATGATCAAGAAAACATATTACATTATCAGAGCAACAGAAATACCAAGAATTTAAAAGAAAACAACTACCCTTTAGTTATTCATCAATTCATACCCTTCCCTTTAGTTATTCATCAATTTCTCTATTATATTTCTAAACTAGTTCTCAGATGAAATTCTTCAGGAGAAGAATCCCCTATTGAACTAAGGAACAAATCTGAAATTGAATATGTTCTATGATGTTAAAAGAAGGAAGGTAACAAATCTTTGAAGACAATTGCTATAAGTCCTGATATGTACCAACTATCTGCTAATTTTCAACCAAAAAGGAGTTCAATATTTTTACATTAAGCCCTAATGAATATAGGAGACAGATATCTGCTCATACTTGATTCCTTTGGCTTTCAGGACGAGTCGTGTTCTCTGTGCGAAAGGGCAGTAACGCATACTGTAGAGACGGACGATTCCTTCAGGCACTGGCCCTGGAGCAGAGGCTCCTGAAATACATACAAATCTCCAGTCAGAATTAACAAAAACTACATTCTATCTTGAAGATAAACAATAAGCCATCCAAAAAATAAGATAACCTTTATTGTCATTTACCTGTATACACAACGGCACATATTAAAATGAAATTCTGATGCCCCCTGCTCTCGAAAGGAGGAATGCCATCCACCGAACAAGGATAACAACAACAGCAGCAGCAAACAAAGATGCCAAGTTATACAAAAGTGACATCAAAACTTATATTAATCACAGTCCATTTTGAATACAGAGCGGAAAAAAATGAGTCTTGATTGTTAGCAAGGTTGATAGTATATGGAACAAAGCTGTTACACAAATCTAGTTGTTTTGCTTCAGATACCACAGAGCCTTCACCCAAAGGCAACAATGAAAACACGGCATTAAGATGTATAATATAGAAAAAGAAAAAAAGGTAGGAAATAAAACCCTCAAAACAACCATGGTCTATCTCAGTGGTGGCGAACCTATGGCACGGGTGCCAGAGGCGGCACTCAGAGCCCTCTCTGTGGGCACAGTGCCTTCGCCCCAGTCCTAGGCCTTCAGCTGGGTTTTATAAAACCTTTTCGCTTTAGGCCTCCGCCACCGTGCGCAAAAAAAAAAAAAAAGGTTCAATCAGTCAATTTCAACTTCTTGCGGGAAAAAAAGATCTTGCAAAGTTGGAATTGATTGATTGAACTTTTTAGTCCCACCCAGTCTGCTGTTACCACTGCAGTCACGCCCAGGCACAGCCAATTGGCCACACCCAGCCAATGGGCCACACCCACCCGGCACTGACGATGCATAAGTGGGTTTTGGGTTGCAGTTTGGGCATTCAGTCTCTAAAAGGTTCGCCATCACTGGTCTATCTTCTTACTACACCTATTCATTATTGTTACTTACTCCAATAGTTTATCTTTCACAGCCTCCCTTCATACAATGTTAAGCTTGTGTAGTGTGTTGTTCTGCTTTTTACCCATTATGTTTAGTGTATAGTTCAGTCTGTTGCAAAAAATCCAAATAAAGTTAATTCAACAAACCAGGATTAAAATTACCCAAGCTTCATGTGTTTTATAAATACAAATATCTACATTTGAGTCATAATAGCAAGGAACAAATACCAAGAATATAAAACATCGTTTTGTTAGAGTAATCCTTATTGGCCAAATTATAAGCAATTTTATGCACTCAAGTTTAATGTCTGTTAACATGCATAAAGTAAATGTACTGGGGCAAGGCTGCATATCAGAGCCATACATTCCACTAAAAGGCACATTAGAAGTGTACACGCCCTCAACACGTATTTGGCTGTACAATATGTAATATTTTTTAACCTAATAATGAAATCCATTCATTGCCTCTGGCCACAGAAGACCAGAGATCAGGGGTGACATCCTTAACGACATTATATTCTCCCGAAAGCCTCCATTGCAGTGTTTCTCAACCTTGACAATTTTAAGGCATGTGGACTTCAACTCCCAGAATTCCACAGCCAGCATTGCTGGCTGTGGAATTCTGGGAGTTGAAGTCCACATGCCTTAAAATTGTCAAGGTTGAGAAACACTGCTCCATTGCATGTCGTCCCCCAGCTCTTGAAAAACGGCGTGCGTGAAGATCAGCCAGGCCGACAACTCACCGCCTTAGGAAAGGTCACAACAGCCTTCACCGAACTGATGATTGTGTAACTCCCACAGCCCTAGAAACGAGGGTTGCCTTAACCCTGTTGAATTAGATAAACCCGCTTCTCCTCGGATCAGAGCGCTTTCTCACCTTTTCCCAAGCTTCTAGCGAATTCCCCAGACATCTTACTTCGGGCCTCCAGACAGAAAACGGAACCAACTGTGCCCGTCGGAATTTTCCCTAAGACGCCGCCTTTTCTCTCTTCTCTCGACGCAGTTTGGCTCCTCCCTCTTCATTAGTATGCACCATCTCCCTCCGCTGGATGCTAAAGAGCTACAACGCTAGTTGATTGACACGAAGCAAATGACTTGGAGGGCCGAGCGAATTAATATCCCATTTATCGCGATAAATACTTCCGCCGTAGCAATCTCTGAGAAACAGATTTGAGAAACAGATGCGGATTAACAATAAGGGTCTATGCATTTAAGTGCAGTTTGCAAGAGTACAAAGTCCATCTACTATGTAAAAATACGTTTGAAAGTCAAATACAAGAGTTAAAAGGTATAAGAACAATACGACAAATAGATTCGTCTCCAAGTCGTCTACCCGTGTTTATTTTCGCTTCGTCTGTTAGGACGTCAACGTGTCATTTTCTTAGAGAATTAAAAACATTCACATCCAAGGTTAAACGATAGTGTAAGTCATGTATGTAAACCCCAGTAACATAGGACATATTATGCCCTGTGATTCAACTTAATGTGTAAATCAGACAACTTGCCTGGGGACGTACAAAGATAGCTATGGAGCCAATACAGAAAGGTAGGTACGCAACTACAATCAGCAGCTATATTATATATTGTAGTGTATTTTTATTATTTATGCTGTTGAATATTGGATGATTTTTGTTGTTGGGTTGCGTGTTGTTGTATTCTGGTAAAATGCCCAGAAACTTTGGATTGGATTGGTTTATTAATATTTATATAAATAAATATGTAAAACATTTGTCTCTTGCATGTCATTTCAAGTTAAAACAATGCTTAGTGGCTGTGCAGACTTAAAATCAGGACTAGAAATGGAAACATAAATCCCCCCTCCCTAAGTTATATTTTATATCTGTAAAATGCTGATTGTAATTGATATGCCTCATAAAGTAATGTACAGTAAATTTTAAAACTATATAATAAATCTATAAAAAATATAGTAATAAGAAGATGACGGTAGGTTTATAAAAGGAGAGAACCTGTTGTTTCAGAGAAACTACCAGATTCCTCAAAAACTTCAACAATGGCCAAATTGTACTGAAAACTTCTTAAAAATTCAGGAAGATATTCAGAGATGTATGTGCCTTGAAAGGTAGTCCTCGTTGAAGTGTGTAGCACAGCCAAACATCAGCAGTTCACAACAGGAAATGTTTTATGACATTTTGTATTACATCATAAAATGCTTTATGATAATTTTATTGTAATATTTTTATAAAATTTGCCAAATTTCCATTCCATGGGAGTCATGGATCCCAGATTTTGAATACATTCTGTAAGTAATCTGATTTGAGGTACCTTGATTGAAAATATTTTGCCCTACAATGCACCGTTACATCCAGTTAAAGGCTACAAACACAAAAGTTTTATTGCAGATAGATAAATGTTTTTTTCAGCAAATACCACTCTTTTTTCATTGAATTGAAAATGATTGTAGAAAGTTCTCCATCAGCATTAGAAAATAACTCAACCTGATGTCCAATGTCTATTTAGATAGATAGTTAGCTATCTCAACTTCCTTAATTCCAAAGCTTCTGTTTGTCTCTTAGCAGTTTTGAAATATGTTTTCCTCTTATTCCTGGTTTAAAAAAGAACTCAAATTTGATTGGTTCTCAATTGTAGATCACATTATTGCCACGTAGTAAAACACATTATTGCCACATAGAATTTTGAAATAAGTTTGTCATCAAAAAGATGTTTGCACTACTTCCACTAATAGTAACTAAAAAATTGTCAGCACTTTAACTTTTTAAACTTGCAACCAAATCCCAGTTTTAGAAAATATTAACAGAAAAATAAAAGATATTGAATGTGTGGATTTTCTGGGTCAAAGTATGACCACGTATCCAGCAGGCCTGTTGAGACTGCAAAACCTAGAATTACAGGTTAGGAAAAAACTGTGCTACTACAAAAAATGCTCTAGAAAACTTGCTAGAAATCTTCCTAGGTTGCCTAATTCTGTACTTCAATTTATGACTGGAGATTAGTGCTAATATTGGTAATTGCCACTATTGTATGTATTTTTATTATTATTATTTATTAATTTATTCAATTTCTATAACCATTCACCTCAAGGAATCTGGGTGGACTACCATTCACTACATTGTATATATAACTGGCATTGTGTACAGGAACATCTATACAAATTTTGAACTAGACCAGACATGTCAAACATGCGACGTCGCACGACATATCAGAACTTTTTCCCCATTGCCGGCAATGGGATGGCCGTGGTTTCCTCGTGACGTGTCTGGCCCATGGGCCGGCAGTTTGACACCCTGAACTAGACTCTTCTAAATCCAGATAGGAGATCCTACAGAAGGTCGTTGAGAATGAGAAAGCTAACGTCCTGTGGGACTTGCAGATCCAGATATACAGGCAGGTACCAACCAATCAACAAGACCTCGTGGTAGTAGATGGAAGATGGTGGTGATAAATGTAGCAGTGCCAAGTGACAACATCAGGAAGAAGGAGTATGAAAAACTGGAAAAGAATCAGGGCCTGATGGAGGAACTAGAGAGGATGTAGAAAGGAAAGCCTAAAATGGTCCCAGTGGTGACAAGAGCACTCGGGGCTGTGACTCCTAAGCTGGGAGAGTGGTTCCAACAGATCCCAAGAACAACATCAAAACTCTGTCCAAATGAACCAGTTTGCTCTAGTGGTTAAGGCACCAGGCTAGAAAGCAACAAGATTGTGAGTTCAACTGCTGCCTTAGCCATGAAAGCCAGCTGGGTGACTTTGGGCCAGTCACTCTCTCTCAGCCCAATCAACTTCCCAGGGTTGTTATTGTAAGGAAAATAAGAGGAGGAAGGTGTGTTGGACATGTTGTTATCTTGAGTTATTTGTAAAAACAATAAAGACGGGATATAAATAAATAAAATAAGAGTGCAGTGCTAGGAACAGCTAAGATACCACAAAGAACCCTCAAACTCCCAGGCTTCTGGTAGAGAAAATGAGATTGAGAAACACATCCATAAGGGTGAGAAAACCATAAGAGTGAGAAAATAATTATATATATATATATATATATATATATATATATATATATATATATATATATATATATATATATATAAAATTACTTTAAAAATGTGTATATTTTTGTGTGTGTATATATATATACACACACACATACTACAATTAAAATAATAAAAAAAGATTTTAAAACAATAAAACCAATAGAAAATATATGCAGAAACCAGTTTACTTGGCCAGTTAACAATAAAACGAAGAAACAGGGCTCTTATCAATCTCAAACAGCCAGGGTTTTAAAGCTTTACCAAAGGCTAACAGTAAAGCCAGATGATAATTCTTTGGCTGAGACAGGATTTGCAACGTGTCCAATTTGCTAGATTGAATTGGATGGACAGAGACATCTGGAAAAAGGCAGTCCCGCAGGTAACCTGGTCTCAAGCCATGTAGGGTTTTAAAAGTGACAACAAGCACCTTGAATTGCACCCAGAAACATACCAGTAACCAATGCAGCTCACATAGTACTGGTGTTTCGTGAGCTGTGTATATCCGACACTATTTACTACTGCATTCTGTATTAACTGAAGCTTCCAAATGTTCTTCAAGGTCAGCTCCATGTAGAATGTATTGCAATAGTGACTCTAAGCCAAAGGATACAAGGGCATGAGTTGTTATTTTATTGCATTTTATGTCTATCTTTTATTCATAATCTATTAGATGTAATGTTTCTACATAGTGTTTTCTAGTCTAAAGGCTACAGTATAATGAACCTGATCATTTGCCTGAGGCAAAAAGATATATCTAGCTTTATGTGGCAATGGAAAAAAACAAGAGTGACATTTAAAATTCTTCAAGATGTAAAGAAATGAGTATTGGAATTGCCTGATTCTAAATTGTATTTTGCAGTCTGATGCTTAGTTTGGATTTAAAAAAATGTAGCTTTTGAGAAATAAAAGAAAATTAGCATTAGAAGATCACAATTTGAAGTTCAAGGTGGCATGGCTTTTTATTATATGTTAAAGTTAATATAGATTTTAAAAATCATTATATTAGGAATGTCATATTGAGGATAAATAAATCCAGGCTGTGCAGATACCTTTGTTAGTTTCAGCATAGGAAGTGTTTTACAGAAATAGAGGGTAAAGAGAAATGATGAACATACTCAAGATATATTAATTCAGGAGTATGGTGAATTTAAAATGAAATCAAGAGAATAATTAATTGCAGAAGGATTTAGTTTTCAATAATTTTTTGAATACAATTAAGAAAAAAGTTTAACAGAAAAAAACAAGTGGAATTGAATTATGCAGTATAAGATGGAATGCAAGACTGCATTAGGTACTAATGATGAACATACAGAGCATACTAGAAAAATTATCAAGAATATATAAAAAGTACTTCAAATTTATATTGGAAATGTGAAAAACACGAAGAGTCATTTTATCATATACCGGGGCAATGTAAAAAAAGGTTAGAAAAGTTTGGGTCCAAAATACATACAGTGATGATACAAAGCATTTTTAAGATTTGAAACCAATTTTTTTGGGTGAGGGACCTTATGGACAATGAACTAAAAAAGATCATGGAAAACTGTTTTTTATATATGGCAACTGCTGCAAGATTATTACAGTATATGCAAAAAAAAAAGGAAAGGTTCAGAAATACCTACAATGGAAGAACAACTGGTTAACATTACAGAATTTGCAGAAATAGCAAAATTGACTTGTTTTATTAGGGAAAAGACAAGTACATGTATTGATGACTGGAAACTCTTTGTGAACTTTTTATGGAAAATGGAAAAAATTGAATTGGCAATTTATGGATCTGATGATTACAAAGTGTAAAATAGGGAAAGAAGGAAATCATGATGTAATCTTAAAGAGGAAGGACAGAAAATAATTTTATTTGTAATTGCTGTAAGGATTAGAAGCTGCTTCTCTATATTTTTCATTTGTATTTATCTATTCATCACTTTTCTTTATTCTTTTCTCTTTTTCTTAAATTTGTATTTTTACTATTGTATAAAATTCATCAATAAATAATAATAACAATAACAATAATAGAATTTGCTCCCTGCCCTGGATCATCAATGTTAAGCTGTTGCCTTGAATCTTAGGCATGAAGTTTGCATGGAAATATTCCCTGAATTTGGGAGAGAAAACATTAACCTTTGCAAAGTGGCTCCCCTTTCCCATAATAGGAATCACCAAGGGGAAAGCAAAAAGCAGTTTTTAAGTGGGGGGGGGAATATCAAGTCTTTTTATAAAGTACATAATTATACATACAATTGATATATGTGATGCATCAAACAAGAAAAGTTGTCACTGCTTACGCACAAGAAAAGAGAAAGCCCTTCTTTGAGGGAGACTGATGATTTGGAAATATAAAATGTAAATCAATCAGTTAATTAACAAACAAATAAGTTGTATCTTTGCTTTCTCATCCATGCTTCTTTCTTTAATATCTAGAATGCCCAAGGACTTTAGAATATGCTTCCTATTGGTTAGTGTTTGGGTTTGCTGAAAAGGCTTCTCACATATGAAAAGAAGAAAATGACTTTGCTTAAAAGGAAAACATGGTCTTCTAACTTCAAAAGGGGACATGGATGCCTAAAATGCTAATATCACCTTTATCTAAAAAAAAAAAAATGAAGCTTAAAGGTTCAAATAACACCATAAAGTGGCTTGTCTAATTTTGGAACAGTACGGTGTGTGAATGTAGCTACACTAATTTATAAATCATATTTATGGCTTATCATATGTAAACCTAATTATTTTCAGTTTATTCAATAAATCATAGTTATGGAAACTTTCCTTTTAATATTCAGACGGTGAATTTCTCTCTCAAGTTGTTCTGTTGAAGTGACCAATTATTCCCGGAAAGCTTATTTAAAATAGGAGTTCTTTTAAATGTTTTTTATTTATTCATTTTCTTTAATTATTGCTACTAGTTATAATGCTGCTCTATTTTTGGAGAGTCTGAAAGGCTAACTGGGGTGAAAAATAAATTAAGAAACAAACGTCATTCTTTTCTTTTCTTTTGCTCTTCCCACGTAGGGTACTGCAACGTGCAGCGAAACTTCCCCTTATTTTAACACTTAGCGTACAGTATTAAAAAAAAAGGGAATGGCAGGCCGGACAGCTGCAGTTAAGAGAGAAGACATTCCTTACAGTTATTTTTAAAGGCTCCTTTCTCATTTTCCTCTATAACCCACTTGAAACATGTGGGCTGCAAAGGAGGAGGAGGAGCTTATTGGCTTTAGCCAATCGCAGAAGAGCAGCTCACGGTTGCTCGGATACGAATGTAAATGGCATCGAAAAACCTCAGCCAGACGAAGACTGCAAGGTAGCGGGCACCATGGACGCTCTGAAAGGGGGCGGCCGTCGCCCGGGATCCCAGATGCACAAAGCCGAGCTGGAACCCAAGTACGAGAGGAAAGGAGAGGGACGGGATGCTTTCGGGTGTTTCTGAAATGTCCTTTCCTAAAAATCTTTCGTTATTCCCTATCTTCCCTAAAGCTTATCCGGGAATAAGAGCTATACTGTAGAATAGTGCGATTTTCTTTCGTGAAGACTTTTTGCCTCGCAAATAAAAAATATCTCCGGTTTGGTAAGATAAGGACCGCCGGGTTTTTAATTGGTCCTGTGTTTTTCAAGGATTCCACATCGAGACAAGATTACCAGCTGTTCATTTAAAAAAAAAAATGAAAGCCCCATTGTGTGTTTACTTTTTCATGCCAACATCCTTGGAGACAGTCCTGGGCATGTTGGAAAGAGTATTTTAGACGTTTCTGTGAAAATTATAGTATTATATTGAAGAGTGGGATTGAAATAAATGAGTTGTCAAAGAAAAAAGACAGGTGAAAAAGAAATAAATGATTTGATATTGCTGCAAATGGTGAAGCTGAAAGAGAATGCATGGGTATTAAATAAAAACAACTATGTGAAGGAAGAGGTTGGATAAAGTTGATGACATTTTCAAAAGTGTAGAGATGAGAATTTTAAAGAAGAAAGGCAATCTATGAAACAGATCTGGTGAGAGTAAGGATAATGTACCTTGGCAGAACTTAGCAAGTGGAAAGATGAAGGTCTTAAATCTCACTCAGAAGGAGTTTTCATATCTTGAGTTTCATATATTATCATACTTATCACATTGTGAAGTAGCAGCTTGATAATTTAGATAGCTACCACCTACCTGCTCAAAAAGAGTCAGTCTGGGTTATTGGTTAAAGCACCAGTTTAGAAACCAGAAGACTGAGTTTTTGTCCTCTCTTTGGCACAAAACCAGGTGGGAAGAAAGCAGTGGCAAACCTCTTCTGAAAAACCTTGCCAGGAAAACCACAGGGACTAACCTAGGTAGTCATGAAGAGTAAAAACTGACCTGAGGGCACACAACCCCTACTAGGAAGCACCTTATTTAATGTATGAGATTAGTCATCTATAATTATAAATAATCCAATTAATATATATATATATATTCCCTAAGGTGGGTACAAGGATTCACCAATAGGAAAGTTGGATTTATCAACAACAGGACTGTTTGTTATCCTTGCGGCAATTACATCCTCTTTATTAACATGGAAACACGAGAGAGGTCATTCTTGCGGTGTCACTTTGGAAGTATTGGAGCCTTTGCAGTGAATGCAAGTCAGAATATTGTTGCTTTTTCTGATCGGCAGTTGAATCCTAGAATCTATGTTCACAATTTTCCAGGATTAAAGAAAATAGCAAAATTAAAAGGTGGGTGTGAGGGCACTTTTATATACAGCATTATTCCATATACTTATGGCAGCATTCAGTTAAATAAAAATAAACATTTATACTTCTATGTCCTTTATTATCTCCATGCATGTCATGCTCTCATGACAGCAGAATGTTCCTGGGAGGGATGAGAGACGAATACAGGCATGTGTGCCAAAAATGTATACACCCAGTAGGATTGCCCTAGGTGTAAAGGTCATTTCCAGCTGCCCAGCTAAAGCAAGCAGGCATTTATATCAGGCAGTACCGATATAGAAAGATGCTGAAGGTAGATGATCCATTCAGTGACAACAGCAAAGACATTTCATACTATGCAGGAAAAGGCAATATTAAACCACTCCTGTAATTTACTACAAAAACCAAAGGACACTATAGACATAATAAAGTGAATGGAGGTAAAGTGCGAGTGTTGGGTTCCTTAGGTTGGATGGTGCTATCTATGATAATGATAAAATATGTCAAAGAATAATGTATGATGTATGAATTTTATAAAGAATTGCAAGTGAGATAAAAAAAAACCCTAATAATTGCTGATGAAAATGGAGGATTAAATTTAAGCATTGTTTGTATATGATTTGGAAATAAGGTTGGAAAAAGCCTATATGGCATATGGGGCTGCCTTTTAAGACCCTTCTAAAATGCTGATTTGAGGGGTTAAAAAAAGCATGTTACATGGTGCCAAAGCAGTTTTAATGAGTTTAAGTCAGATATTACTCATATATCATCACACTGTGCCAAGCAGGAATAGAGTAACAATAATATAACACTGGAATAACGCATTCAGCTTATAACATGTATTATGGACGGACATATTTTTAAATCTATTTAACTTAAATTTAAAAAAACTACATTAAAATATTAAATAAAGCTGTTTTAATAAGCTTTAAAGTCTGTGCTACTTTTAACTTTTAGGGCAAGCCAGCCTAGACTATTCCTTGCTTGCATTCAGTCACACAGGTCCCTATCTGGCCAGTTATTCGTCGCTCCCTGAGTTTTGTCTTTCAATATGGTAAGTGTTGATCGCATATTTTATTAGGGACAAGTGGGTCAGAATTGCATTCATACAAATTCTGGATCAGAATTCTCTATCTTTCTGCTGTATTCATGAATTAGTGTGCTTATTTGCATATCATCCTGCTTGGCTTTTTTTTTACACTAACCAGAAACTTACCAGGAAAAGCTTAGATTATGTTGAAATCTAGATTCTTTCAAACCAGAGTCTGAAGATGGTTTCTAGTTCCAAATCTGTTAGCAAAAAGTTAGGATTCAGGTTCAAAGATAACTCTTTTGTCTTCAGTAAGTTCCTAGTTAGTTTATTTACTCCCAAATGGAAGAAGAGGCAAAGGAGAGTGGAAATATTATGTTTAAAGCTTAAGATGTTTTTTTTCCTGGCATATTTTATCTAAATTATTGTTTTCAAATTGCTCTTAGACCTGACAAACATTTGTCATATTTGCATGATAATGTTATAACACAAATAATCATAATTTTTAAGCAGATTTCTATAGTTCACATAAATGGTTATTAATTATTGTGTTATTTTAATCAGACCAAATTTATTTATTAAATTTATATGCCACTCAATTCCCATCGATTCTGGCTGGCTCAATCTGTCTGGTTTTAATCTTTGTACACCTGCCCAGAGTCACTGCTGTGTAGATGGGTAGCTCTATAAATCATTTAAATAAATAAATGCAGTTGCTGTGTTCCACCATCATGCTGTAAAATAAAGTAACCAGATTTGTAATGTTCCCAAAAATCATTGTCAGTGTTTTAGTGTACCATGTTGTACCAACCTGGACACACTGTAGAAAATAACAATTAAGAAAAGACTGATTACAAAAGACTGTCTTTCCTGCCATAGCTCCGAATAAATTGGCTGAGATTATTTATTAATATACTTGCCTGATAATTTTTTCAAAGGGACCTAAAATGGTGCAGCAGGGATGTTGAACCTTCATTTGCTTTATTTAATTCTTTTTAATTGATATTATCAATAATATTGCAATATTATATTAACTAATATTATATTGCAAAATGCAGATCTGAATAGTTTTGCTTTTTCTTTTATTTATATATTGATGTTTTGACCATTAGAATAGCTTCTGGATTTTTGGAGATAAAATATATATTGACAGAATACTTTTGCAAATACAACAAATAAAAAATTACTTTCTTTCACTTTTAATTAGGGATTGGCAGAACAAACTCTTATTATGTAGTAAGTCACAACCTGAGATAGAAATAACTGCAATGAGTTTTAATCCTATGAATTGGCATCAGTTGTGTTTATTTAATGGAGCCTCTATTACCCTTTGGAGTATTGAAAGGAATAACAAAGAGCACATCTTGATTTCAAAGTAAGTATTATTATGATTTTTATGTCAGAAACAACAAGGATATGCTACAGAAAATAGAAAAAGTTTTCTGACTAGGGTCTGTAGTTTGTGGAGAGCAACTGTCTAGTCCAGGGATGTCAAACTGCCAGCCTGCGGGCCGGTTGCATCATATGGAGGCCACGTCCATACCAGCTCTGGCAATGCAAAAAAAGTCACAATATGTAGCAACATGTCACGTGACGTGGTGAGTTTGACACCCATGGTCTAGTCCATGTCTCATAGTAGAATATACAGTATGAAATATACAGTATATGTTTTATTATAGATTACACAGTATAAGTATTTTGTCATAGTTCACATATTATAAAATATACTTTATAAATAAGGTGATTATCTAATACTGAAAACAAATGTTCATGTTTTTAATTCATATTTAAAGAATCATTCTTCCAAGTTATTTTCCATACTGTTTCAGGCCTGTCAAACTTCCTATTGAAGATGGATCCTTAACAGATGAGGAAAATAGCTTCTTTTCCCATCCCAGTGTCAGTGATCCTTATTTTGGTCCTGTACTACCCAATTCAGCCATTGCTGGCTTGACAGGAGATGAGGCTGAAACATTTAAGGTTAGTTTTATTCTGAATATTGCTTCTTATGATCAGAAATCACTGCTTGTTAGTTAAGAACCATAGAGATTAACACATTATGATATATAATTATCCTAAAAAATTCAAAACTAGATTTTTAAATGTAATTTTTAATTAAATTTAAATAAATTTAATTTTTATTTAGTTTTTATTTTTAAAAATTAAAATTAGAATGCATTAAAATGAAAGAGTGTTTTTTGTGTCGGCATACCCATGTGTACCTTTATAGCTCAAGCTCCTGCTATATGTGTATATTTTTTGTAATCATATTAATTTAATTGTAGGAGGTTATAGACCATTTATGAATGTGTTTCTTGTACTGATGTGAGACTACAGTAAAGACAGACTGACTACATTTATGACATTTTCTTGGCTGCATTACATAATTGATTTGTGATGGCTTTCTGAGATTTTTAACATTTTAGTCTAGAGAGCATAATAACGTAACTCACAATGCTCTGTAAATGCAGTACTTTAAGAGGAAAAAAGCGGTTTCACAAGCGCTTTGGGGTTTTAGTTGAGAAATGTATTTTTTTTAACCTTGTCAGCTGTCCATTTGTGAGTCTCATTTGTGAGACGGATGGTTCATAAAAAACAAGCTAAATAAGTAATATGTAGCAAATATATCCAAGCACTGAATGTCAAGGTCATTCATTATAATAACTTGTTAAAGTTTTGTTGTGGCTTTGCATTTGGGTCATACTAAGTGTCACCACCTACAGACCTTGGCTGAGCTTTTATATAGCTTGTTGAACTGGATAATATTTAGATGAGGACTGTCAGGAAATCTCAGAGCTGAGATCTTTCTTGGGAAATTGAAAAAAAATATCCTAAAATAAATCAATAACAAACCTATATTATGTTCAATAAAACTGTATAGACTTGTCTGTCAAGTAAGAGGAGTCTAGCTCAACTTGAGAAAGTCATTACCTTCAGCATGTTGGATGAACCAAGAGACCTAGGATACAATAATGTATGAACCTATCAATAACTCATGCTAAGCAAATGATTTAGTTAAGTTTGTGGACCAGGCCTTAATAATAACTAAACTCCCCTCTTGCTAATATCTCTCTATGTTTTGTTTATATGGACTTCTGTTTTCATAGCTGAATTGACAGTAATTGTTTTCTAAATATTCAAGACACATGGGGAGAATAGCAAGGAAAATTGAAATTAAAAGTAAGACTATGATATAATCAGCACAATATTTTTTAAAAAAATAAATAGAATGTAAAGTTTGTTAACAGGCTTGAGGGGATGCTAACAATGAGCCCTGCAGTGCTTCTTTGTATTATCCTCATAAACTCCATCCTATACATCTCAAAGCACAAGATTAGCAATGGAGATTAATGGGAACTAACATAGGGCAACCATTCATTAAGCTTCCAATGAAGTATCATCATTTTTGCATAATAATTGTTAGTCAGCTTTGTTAAAAACTTTGCCTCACAAGCGTTGGGAATAGTGAATAAGATACTGGTTGCACATTCAGCTGCTGTTTCTCTTTCAAATGCCAGATGTTAATTAAAGCTCTCAATAGGGAATTTCTGGAATAAAAAAAATGGCTTCCCTTCAGGTCTGCAATTCTAGGCCATTAAGCCTAACTTAAGGGTATGTAAGAGTATACTATCTAGAGTGTGTATAGTAATTTATATGAAGGATGAATAATCCTTCTGATAAAAACATGTGTATTATATATGCCATATTATAAATATTTGAATACAATTAAATAGTAAAATTATGTATGTACCGGTATATAGTTTGTGCTTTGTATATTTTTAATTATTTTGTAATTGAAACTTCTTCCTTTGTAATGATAGCCTAAAGATGATATTCAACCTTACGTCCACCCTACTGTCCATTGCTGGACTCCAGATTCTGAGCTGTATCTGGGCTGTGAAGAAGGATATTTCCTGAAAATAGGTGCAGACACATACAGGGCTGTTCTTCTCACTCAAAAACTTTCTCCAGATGCTATTGGTGAGAAATATCTTTTTTTCTGATTCATTGGGATTCAGGCAAAAGAGGGGAGGATGCTATTACTCTCTATAGTCCTCCAATAATTATTTTTTGGGGAACAGTTAATCCTAATGAAATTGTGCCATGCACTAAAAAACTAGAGTTGTAAAAAATGAAAATTCTACCCAAAAACACATGTCACAATCATAACTGATTTGCTGAATATTTTTTTAAAAAGAAATGACTTTTCAAAAACATTAGAAAGATTAATTTCCTACCATTCCCTTTCTGGTGTATTGAAGTTGTCTGTTTCACTGGAAGGAGTAGTTAAACTGCATCCTTTGAAATGCAACTGATTCATGTTGCCAATTCAATATTGTAGTAGTACTACTTCACTGCCACAAAAAATGCATTAGGTTTCTTAATGAGGAAAAACTGAATTTATCAGTAGCTTTGAAATATGAAAACTTAAAATGTTCATAGTAAATATTATTAAATTTCCAAAGAATTTACTGTGCTATATAACCTTTAGATTAATTATGTTGCATTATTATTACTAAATTTATCAGAAACATCTAAATCCAAGGACAACCTCTTAAGGAGAGTTAATTTTAAATGTTACTATTTCTATAATTAGAAATACAGGCTTCAGAAAAACTACAGGGATCACTTTGCATGGGGGGGGGGGAGAAAGAGAGTAAAATATATAAATAGACCATCAAAGCAACAAGTAAAAGCCACTTCCGAAAGACATATGTTATGACTTTTTTTAAAAAAAGTAATAAAGATGTTAGACCCATCAATGCTGCAGGAAATATATAACTGGAAAGACTCAATACCAAGTTATAATCAGACCAGTTCTCAGGAATGGTAGACAAACCTCATCTATGAGCAGGATCATTCTATAGAGCTCTAATTTAGATTTATACTATATGCATTAATTCACTTTATTAATATAAATAATGATAGTGTATTTTTCCTGTTTTAATGGCAACTGGTTCTAATGTACTTGCATAAGAGCTATATAAGCTGCAATTGATAGTTAGTTATTAGGTTTTTTTTACTCACTTCCTTTCCAGCGCAAAAACGGACAACTTTTCGATCACTGTCACACAGTTCTAGGAAAATGGAAGGTATTTATTTTTTAATACTAAATGACTTTACTGAAAACATTTGCATGTGTGTGTATATATACACACACACACATATATATGCATACATGCATACATACATACATACATACTCAATGTGTATATTTAAAAAGCTCATGTTTTATTAATACTTTCTATAGATGAGCCAAGGAAGGAATCTCAAAATGTGATCCTACTTGCTATGGCACTTCATAAGGATGGACTGTATGCAGCTGGAACAGTAAGTCCCTGTTCTGTTGAGTCCTATAACGTTTCACTGCTAATATTAACAGAATGAAATGTTTTTCATAACCCATCCCATAACTCTAGAAATAAAGGAGTCAATAAAGAGAAACAACAATGTTGTAAAAATTAAGAACTATTTTTCCTCTAATTGCTAATTAGGTACTGCTGAAGATACCAGATGATCATATTTATACTTTCAGGATTATATTCTTTGTACCACAAAATCTTATTATATATTTTCGTGGCCTTTCAGTATGTGATGTGATACAAGCAATGTTTAGGAACAAGCCAACAAATAGCTGTAAATGAAGAGTCAATAATGACAACTTTGCTTTAAAAATATTTTTGAGAATACAAATGTTGAGTTAGTAACCGATGAATTCTGCGGATTATCTAAACATGCAAATTGATTAAATATACATTTTCAGTACATATTTATCTGTCACCCTCTTCTACAAGTTTTAGGAACAATAAATATGCAGAGATGTCCAGAAGATCTATTATTATTCCAATATTTACCTAGCTTCTGCTATAATAGTAATAGTACTTAAATAATTTATAAATGTTTTAGGGTACACATTTCTTCACATGTATTATTTATATTATAACATGTCTGCAAAATAGTTATTATCACCAATAAGAGACTGAGACTAAAAATGATTGGCTTGTTAAGTTCTTAGAGGGGATCCTATTGAAGGAACCAGATTTATATTTCAGTTGCCAAAGGATAGAAGTTGGAAAGGCAGAAACTAGCTTTTCCCAGACTTGAAATAATCAATCTGTTGTCCAGTTTCAAGTTACCAAGTGCTGCACCAAGTATCTATTAATTTGGAAAGACAGGAGGAAAAATAACCTCACTTCTCAAAAGTCTTTGAACTTATGCCATCAATCAATGTTATGTATATATTTTTTCTCCTTGTCTGTACTGAAGATTCTAATTTAGTCAAACCATATTTGAGACATTTCTGGCAGGTCAAACCAGGTAATTGAGAGAAGTGTCAGAAGAAGAATTACTACTGAACCCATGACTGAAGCTCGAGACTTACTTGATCACCATTTTACACTAGGTTACAGGTATTATTCACACAGTGCAACAAGTGCTTTCTGCACATCAACTAGTTAACTCAGGCTTCATTAATTTTTAGGAGCTAGGAACTAGCTAAAAGCTTATAATGAAAAAAGAAATTATCAGGATACTGAATTTTATACTGTAGTCACATAAAAACAGAGCAACCTTATATAAAGAAAATGAAGTTCTGTGTAAAAGGTAACCACATGAAAGTTCCATGAATGAATGTGAGGTAAATTGTGTTGTAATAATAATTTAAAAATAAGCACTAAAATAGGGAAAGGGGTTATTTTTACAACAAGGTTTATATCCAGTTTCTAGATGTTAAAATGAGAGACAAATGAAAATGAAGTAATGTGACTGTTTCCACAAAATGTAGCATAGAGGCTTATTAATGCAAAGAAGCTAGTTTTCTGTACTTAATATCTAAATATATACTGCATATATTTGAATATCTAATGAATTTTGTTTTTTACAAAATAGGTATAGGATGAGGAATAAATTGTAATCGAATTTATAATTGTTGTGCAAAGCAAATGACAATTACTACTTTAAGAGATGTTTCCTGTATAAATTACCCCTAAATTTATGTTCACCTATATGCAATTTCTAATCTTGGGTGTTGGGAGAAATAATTTAAATCAAGAAAATGAAGAAAGACTTTAAATCTCATAACATTTCCCACAGTTATAACCTAATTCCACACATTCCTTTTCATCCATACACTTTAGAAAGTAAAAGAGAGTTGACAGATCCAGTTAAGGATTTCCAGTGTCAGTATAGTTTGCTTTCAAATATTCTCTGATATTCATATAAAATAATTTCCAAATAACACAATGCTGTAATTAGGTTTTGGTGGGGAGGGGTGGTTGGGAAAGTTGGTAGGAATTGTGCTGTTTATGATGTATGTATGCGTTTTTCCCCTAGGATGGTTTTGTTCGCCTTTACAAAATCAAGGGCACAAGCTTTCAAGCAGAAGATTGCTTCGAAATTGAAGAGCCAATAACAACTCTTTTCTTCTCTCCTGATTACATTTACCTACTAGTAGAAACAGAAAAGGTAGTTTGTGCCAGGCAAACATCTTGTTATATGAGATTCCTAGTTAAATATGTATTATAATTTTTTCATATATCAAAATCAAACATAACATAATTTAATGTGAATACAATAAAGAATGCAAGCAATCACTTGTATTCTTTCAGTGAATGCAAGAGTTTGCTGTCAAATGAGGGATTGATCTGTCCAGATCAGAAGCAAATAGCCTAAGATCAGGCTGATTTGTTACTAGTGGGATGAAGTTCTAATAAAATTAAGGACTGTAAGAGTAACAATTCTAATTGAATTATTTTACTCTTAACGTCGTTGTTGTACCATTTATTTTCTTATGCTGTTATCTTGTAGTGAAAGGGCTTTTGTTTGTTTCAGATTAAACATTTCACAAGAAGTCATTCTATGTGAGACAATATTAATGCTTAAAAAGTTGAAACCCCTTGCAAATTTCCCAGTAAAACAACTGCTTGGGCATTCTACTTCTGACATCCAGTCAGGATTGGACTGGTTGGATGGATGGATCTGTACTTTTCAATATTTTTAGACTATTCTGTTATATGAATATCTCCAGATTATTTTTAACATACAACAGATATATAAAGGTACATGTAGATTTTCCTGGCCGCTGAAGTGAGATGATTCACATTTGCATGATGCTAAAAAAAATCAGATTAGGTTTGTCTCATAACACTTATTTTGATCATTTTGGATCCATTTTGGAAGTGTTTTAAGCAATAGAATATTTTTCATTCTATTGGATTTTAATGCAAAACATTAAAATTACCTTAAAAAATGTAAACAAAATTGGGTTGAGATGATGACATTCAATGAAAGAGATGGTATTGAAGCAATTGCTTCCACTAATAATAACCATTTCTCACATAATTAGACATTCAGAGAAGGTTTCTAAAGACATTCTCAAGAACTTAGTATTTCATAGTTTTGCAGAAAGGTGTTGCAAAAATGTAGTAGCGACAGTTTTCAGACAGGCATACGTAAGAAAATTAATATGATATATGCCTCACCCTGAGTTCAACCAAAACTGGCAAAATTAGATATGTATATTTTCCTAAAATAATTAAGAATATGTACTGAATGCTTTCTCTGATCTTTCCATCATGGATTATTTCTAATTAATAGGGATCACTTTACATCTTTAATCCAAATTCAAATGAAGATGTTATTGCATTACTGGATGCAAGTATGAGCCAGTTCTTAGCAGCTGATTTTATTGTTCCAGGCAACAAACACTGCTTGGTAAGAAAATTTCGTTGTATTAAATGACAGAAAAGGAAAAAAAATCAGATTTTTTAGTGTCATGTTGCAATATCATTTGATGAATACTCCCACCATGGCAGTTTCTAAATGAGGCTTGAAACAATATGTCTGTATTAGTTGCTTATTCTGCTCATTTTCGTAAACATTCTAATCTGCTCATTTAAATAAGGCAAGTGGTGGTTAGCAAACAGATCAGTGGCTTGTTTCTTCAGCGCACATGGATTATGAACAGATGCAAGCTAGTCTTGTTCAGTTCAGCTGTTGCAGAAGGAAAATAATATCTATAATATTGTATATTAAAATAGAATAGCAAAGGAACTCCAGACTTATACAACCATCAGCTAGTATCAAGATAAAAGAAAAAAATTCTTTAGAAAAATCTTACCCAAAGGAAGGAAAACAAACATACAAAAATTCAGAAACTTGTTCAAGTGCATGCAGTATTTGAGGAAACACACTACAAAGTAGGAAAGGGCAATATGACGCTTCTGAAGGAATGCTTATGAGAAATTAAATGGTTTTTGCCCCTTAAGCCTTTTTCAGTCATTTTATATTTATTAAGTAAAAAAACCCAGTTTCCTTTAATTAATAATTTTGCTATTGCTTGAGTTTTATACTGAAGTGAGGGTTAAAGTGAGAATTCAAAAGATGAGATTTAATTAGTGATTAAGAAAAGTAAAAAAATGAGAAATGAAAATCAGAAAAAATATGTTTATAAAAAAAAACATCCAAGCAATCCCCTTTTGCTCTTTTTGGCCCTTAAGACTTTGATAAGTGGCTGAAAAGTTTGGCCCTACTTACCAGAGGAGAAAATGGGTGAAGGATAGATATCAGCATGATGCAGTAGTTGAGGTGAACGTGGTTGATTTTACTCAATGGGAGTACTGTGAGGCAGATAACATAAAGTAGACTTATTATGGATACTAGTCAAATAGTTTTGTACAATGTAAGTAAAACACACAAATTGCACAACACATGTGCCAAGGCACTCACCGACTTAATATTAAATTCTGTGGTATAAAATAATCTGCTTCTGTACTGTATATTGTAGTTAAGACGTATATCTGTTCTAAGTTTATCCTTTCTTTAATTATTTTGGTGCATTGCTTTGATTTGACACAAATGAATTAGGTGTGGTGAGTGTGCTTGCGTTTATTATTTATTGTAAAAAGCCCAAAGTTACCCTATGGTAAGATGAATGGCCAATCAATTTTACAAAATAAAATAAATAAATAAATATAATGAGAAAGGATTAGGAAATCTTTTCAAAATAAATTAATAAAATGTATACATAAATAATAGAAACATATTTTTGTTTCCTAATGTTCCCACATTTTTATTCCTCCTTACTATAGTCTGTAGCAAAATCAGGAGAGATACAAGTTTGGGAGCTGGATAATGGCGCTTTTATCAGCACACTGTGTTTACATACAGTGGTATGTACAAATGAAATTTGAGTTTTAATGTATTGAATCTGACTATATTAATACTGCCATCAATACAATTAACCAAATGGAAAGCTAAAGCAAATATATACCAGTATTAAAATACCATAAATATTTTCTTTTTTTTAATTTCTGAAATATTTTTTTAAAATAATGTCTTATTCCTACAAAAACAATTACATTGTTTCAGTTGTTTAATTGTTCACATTAATAAATAGCAAATTGTTTGAATTATATGTGCTGAGAATGTAAACTATATACAGATTATTATTTTGTATGAAATGCTTTTTTGCACCATCAACCTTCCACAACAGTCCCAGTTTCTCATGTAGTCCCTTGGGAAAATTAATTGCCCACTCCTTCTTTAAACTGAGATTGGTCTAATAAAAATTCATGAAAGAGAAAATAAAATACCTTTTTCCTAAGGATCCACATGAAAAAATTAATTATCATTTTTTCATTTCCAAGGTTACTGCGATGGCTTGTAGCCTCTCCTCTCACAGTGCTGCAGTAGGAACTCCAAAAGGCCGTGTCTTTTTTATAGATCTTACTAATGTTGAAACTCCTAGAGTAATTCACCGAATTCTCCTTTCTGAGAACATGCCTGTGCAGTTTTTGCTGTAAGTATGTTAAATGGGCACAGCAAAGAAGGGTGTCTGATACAGACTAAATGCAAGATTCTCAACATTTTCAGGAATATGGTACCTTTAAACTTTTGAATGTGTGTTGTGTTGCATCATGATAAAATTTTACTGTTGCAATATAGATCACATCTATTTACAAAATGGCCGCAGTGATGAATATGGCCAGTTATCACTCACCCATTGTACAAGAAAGAAATGATTGAAAGTTCAGAAATAGATAATTTACCTAAGGATGTGATTACAAAGCTGAGGTGGGGTTCCAGAGAACAGTCAACTACAGAATACAAACTTCATCACCCCCTGATATCCCCCTTTTAATCTGTCTCTCATCCAGATGGTTACTGAGATAGAGAAAAGAATGTATATTGATGCACAGAACTCCATTTATAAAGATGAGTGGGGGGAAACCATATAGGCTCCCCTCTCCCTTATTTATTCGCCCCATCAATTTTCTTCCTCTGATTCATTTGGCCTTATTCATTCTAATTCCACTCTCACTTTCTGATTTACCCCTTTCCTGATGTTCTTATGGTTCTTTTGGTTCTCCTTCATTCTCTTTTTCAGATGCTATAGATATTCCTTAAATTGGGATTAGGATTACTACTGCTAAGGGAAGCAATCATAAAGTACAATGTCACACAACCACATTCCTTACTGATGGGAATCCTAACAGTCTTGGTTGCTGTTGTAACTGTCCCAGGATTGTGAGGGTCATTAAGCAGGAAGAGACTGGGGGTGACTGGGAGTGCATAGAGGTGATGGATCATAGGGGATATAGGTTAACGGATATCGCAAGTAGGTGCTAAAGAGTGCAAGCAGGCCAATGACAGCTATACGGGTGCCTGGATAGTTGTATGGAGCCCAGACAGGCTGGTGGGGTGATAGCTGGGTTGGCAGGAACCACATGTGAATCAGGGTGCTGCAGGCAGGCATGTGCTATGGAGTACAGGTGGGCATAGGGATCTCAATCACTGAGATCTCATACTCCATAGCAGGGTTCCTTGGGACAAAAAATAGGAGCAAATTAATGTAATGATTTGCAATCTTGCCTGTTGGCTTCCTCATTGGCTTTGCTTGTGCGAATCCAGAAGGGAAGGTTCAAGTGGCAATCACATGACCATAGAATGCTGCAACCATCAAAAGTTGCCAGGTACCCAAATCACAATCATATGACCACAGAATGGTTCTGATGGCTGGAACTTTGAAGACCTGTCATAAGTACCACTCATTCAACCTTGTTGTAACTTTGACTGCCATTGAGAAAAACTACCTGTATTTATCTTTTTTTCTTCCTTTTCTTATTTCTAATCTGATCAATACCTTTACTTATTCTTTTTTTTTTACTTCCTGGTGCCTTGTCAGCTCTATTTTTTAATATTCCCTATCCTATCTGTTCATTTTCTGCCTTCAGCCCGTTATAATTCTATTTCCACTTACATCCTAGCGCTTTCATCCCCAATACAGAAGCAAAGCTAAATTTTCAATTGTCATTCTCAGTCTGCTATGTTGCTCTCCACATTCAGAAAAAAAGATAAAAAGGCAAAGCAAAGACTGAGCAGGAAAAAGAGACCCTTACTTTTCTTTTCAGGAATACGTTCACAGAGTGTTTCTTCTGAGGGTCCAGTTCAAGAGACTCTGGCTGATTTCAATTTAAATTCAATCTTTTGGTCTGAGATTAGTTTTAGCATTTTCCCAGCTTGCAGTGCTGCTCTTACTGATCTAATATGTTTTACACTCTCTGTCTTAGAGTTTGGTTGATAGATACAGGTTTTGCTCATGGTAAAAGAAAGGAATTAACAGGTAGTCCTTGACTTATTGAGTATGGAATTACGGTTTTAAGTCATTAAGCAGGTCATCATGTGACTGACCCAATTTTATGACCCTTTTTGCGGTGGTTGTTAAAGAAATCACCCTGATCTTTAAGCAACTCTCTGGTTAAGGAAAAACTGCCAGTGTTAAGCAAACCGATTGTCCTCAGTGGGCATTTACCAGAGATAAATGCCATTTTCTGCCAAAAACATCATAAATTGTAATATGTGACTATGAGACGCACTAAACAGCTGTAAATTTGGGCTGCATGCTGATCACCCAAAATGTGATCACATGACTATGTGGGGGACGGTCATCAGAATGTCAAATCTTTTGACAGACCCTTTTTTGGGCCTGTCATAATTTAGACTGGTCATTAAGAATTTGGTTGCTATAGGTAAGTACCTATTGTATAGCGAGTATTATAGTTGAAATTATTTCTGCAGCAGTAGCAGCAAAAACAATGAAGTATTTTTTTGTTATTTCCAGACTAACCAATGCATTATTGCATAAGCTTTCATGAATCACAGTCCATGTTATCAATTATATTGAGGAGAAAAATGGAATAGTAATCTTTTTTCAATTAAAAAAATGCACACCATGCAGTTGGTCTATATTGTTTGATATTACATTAAGAAGTAGCAAGTGCTATGCTTGCTTTATTAAAAAAAATTCAGGGATATGTGTTGTTCAGTTTTTCCCAATCTCTTATCTATCAGATCAATTAGAATCACAATTTTTAGCATATATATATATATTGTAATTTCTTTCAAACAACTGGTATGCCATAATCATGGTTGCTAATCAATTGCCATCATCTTATTTGCTCTTTCCCCCCCCCCCCTAAGGTATGAACAAACTGGTCAATTTCTCATAGCAGCTTCTACAGATGGAAGTGTTTTTATTTTAAATGCTCTCCCATCAACAGTGTTTAAAGTACTGGGATACGTAGGTAATATACAAAAATGTATGGATGTGTTATTTCTTCTGTATGTTAGGTGTGGACAGTAATTTTTCATAGAATAAATGTTAGCTGTCAAAATCCAAATATTTTATTTCAGAATGATCAATTTTCTTAAATCAATGAGAATATTACGTGACCTTCATAATATTTCTGTTTAAAATACTCTAGCAGACATGTCAAACTCGCGACGTCATGTGACGTCGCGCAACATATCGGGACGGTTTTGCCATTGCCGGCAATGGGGTGGGTGTGGCTTCTGGATGATGTGTCCGGCCCATGGGCCAGCAGTTTGACACCCTGCATGATTGAGTCTGTAGGTTTTTGATAAAATCCTGAACATTTGCTTTTTTAAAACATATGGAGAAATGTCTGTATTATAGTATGAATAGGTGCAATAGCATGAATAGGTACAACAAAGAATATCCACTGTAAGCAAGAAAGTAGATTGTTATAAATGAGAAACATTTTAAAGAACAAGCTTATAATTTGATCATTTTTTATCACTATAGCAGGAAGAGAATTAGTATTTGTATTTACATTCATTGAGAGGAAAGGATTACAAGAGAGTAAGCAGATATACAATGGGAAATACACATTGAAAGGAATCTGCTAATACCAGCTGTTTGGTTAGCAGGTTGTTTAGGAGGCAAAGAAAAAGTCTTTAGTGTGAAACTGACTACTGTCAATTTCAGGTGATAGTTAGATCACATAGTTGAATCTGTTAATCTGTAATCAGCATTTTTAGAGACCTGCTGCCCTGTGGGAAAAAACAGCTCAGGCAGAGGGGACCAAGAAAAAAATGGGTCAGACACAGGACAATGCAAACTAACATGACTCCATGGAGGTCATAAATGTGGGCATGGGTCACAAAGTTACTTTTTCATTAGCACTGTAATTGGAAATTATCATTACCTAATGCATTCCCTACCTGTATATTTATATAAACAATTTCAAAAATTGATATAATGCTTAGTAAAAGTGGATGCAGTGATTCAAGATTACAAAATATCTGTAATGCATTTCATATTACAATTACTATCCTGGCAACCTATCCCAAAAGCTGGTGGGAGGGTAGTCTTTGTGGGTAATACAGGCTGGGATGACTTTTCCCATATTATCTTGCCATCATGATGGGATGTTGAAAAGTCAAAGGGCGAAGCCATACTGACAGTATTCAAGAGCTATAAACTAGATTGGTGGCCCAGGTGTTAGGTATATTATGTGTATTATTTTTCTTGGAGATCAACAAGTTTTGGGCCTATTCATTGGCTAGATAGGACACTGCATAAGTCCCTTATTCACCATTTAGTGCTCTGTGATAAAATAAGACAGGATATAAATATCCAGTTTGGCTTTTCAGGGACTTCTAAACTATTGTAGGCCAAAAAAAAAAGTGATAATTTACTTTGATGTTACATCTGGTTTGAATATTGTCTTCTTTTCACTGTAGTGTTGTCTGGTGAGATTGTGGACATAACTTCACAGTATAATGAGGAAAATGAGTTAATCGAAGTGATTGCACTTCTTTCTCCAACGGTGCTCAAAAGGGCAAGAGTGGAGATATTTACACTTCCTCTAAATATTATTTCAGGTAAGAACCAATCTAGTGATGAGTTCTGTTATTTCAAAATGCAGTCACCATTTTAAAATAATATATGCTAACTTCAAAGTGTGAGTAGATCCTTATGTCCTTAACATATGCTTATAATGTCATTGTTCTATATTTTTTTAAAATGCTAACTTAATTTTAATTTGTATATGTTTTATTGTTCTATTTTATTGTTCTATTGTATACCACCTAGAGCCCCTCTTTGAGGGAGATGGTGGTTTAGAAATATGAAATATAAACAAACAAACAAGATATCGTATACAAAATATTTTCAGAGGTTCAAAACTACTTTTTGAAGACAGGCCAATAAGCCACAGAGTTGAAGGAAGGGAAGGAAAAGCAGCCAAGGAGGAGGGCTAGGTCTGACTCCCCACTGCAAAATTCTCCCTGCCAGGCAAGGAGTAGAATGACTCTATGCATGTAAGCAAGCAAGTAAAGGAACAAACAAGGAATTTCCCAGGCAAGGAGTAAGATCAGAAGGGAAAGTAAACAAGAACAAGACTGTTGCTCTGCTCAGCAAAGAAGAAAAGAGAAGCAGGATTTTGACAGCTTAGTGGGGCAAATTTCCTAGAGCAACTGATTGATTTTAGCCTTCAAATTAGTATCGATTCCTGGTAAAAGTGCCTGCAATTTTCTTGGCAAGATTTTCAGAAGTGGTTTGCCATTACCTGCTTCCTAGGGCTGAGAGAGAGTGACTGGCACAAAATCACCCAGCTAGCTTCATGCCTAACACAGGAACAGAACTCATGATCTCTCAGTTTCTATCTTGATGTCTTAACCACTATATCAAACTGGCTGTCTTACTAGATTAGCACCCTAGGTAATGCTTTGAAATGTGTATCAGCCCAATAATAATATTTGATCAACTATTAATATTCTGGTAATAAAAACACTATCAACTTCATTCCAAGGTGAAATAGCTCTGTTTTGCAGCTGTGATTTGCAAGTCACTTTGTTTGCCAGATGTTTTTAAATTAATAAATGTGCATTTAATGGCATATTGGAATAATCTTTATGTATATCTATGTATGAAATGGTTTAAGTATTGTGCCCTCCCCCAAACTAATGATTGAGTCTTATGAAATCTTGATTTTGAGACTCTCAATATATACTTGTGGAATTTTTTTCATACTATTGCAGTCGTAAGGCCAATTACATCTGGTAATTTTTTTCTTAATTAATATTCTCTAAGAGAGAAAATATTAACACAAAAATATTTCTCTTTTTTTTTTTTAAATCTGCAGACAATGAAATCTGTATCACAGAAAGAGGGCTTTTGAAAGACAGTATCATTCAGAAACATATGTACGAATTAGAGTTCCCACTACTTTCTCTGGTCAAGCGGAAGGATGAAACAGTAATTGCCTATGCTAGCCAGGCTTCCTACATCTGTAAATATCATCTTACTGCAAAAGTACGTCCTACTTGCACGAGTAAACTTTAATTATGGGTCAAATTAAACAAGATGTAAATGTATGCAAACATATGCAATTCCTTTAAAAATGTTTCTTAGAAATTGCACTTCTGGATCTTCATAGAATTATAGAACAAATGGGAGAAAGTTTAAATCTATCTCCTGCTTCAATTTCCCAATAAAAATTATTTCCCCACTATGTACCCACAATAGGTGCTTCCTGTTAGGATGTAAAATAACATATTTAAAGGAAAGTGGTTTTGAAGGAGCAATTAATTTGACATCACTTGATCCCAGGCATGCCTATGTATAAGTGAAGCTGCTTTGATTGAATATAAAAGTCCAAAAAGATTAAAAATGATAACACCCTTAATATGTCATCTAATTTGGCCCTTGGGCTGTTTATTTTCTGAAAAGAATTAAATTTATTCAATACACTGTATTAAAACTCTTATTTTGCTCCAGATCGGATTTTTGGATCTTAAAATGCTCGTATATAGATTATCTTTTAGTTCCATTTTTTCAACTTTGTCCTTTAGAAAAATGTTGATATCCTGGGAATGTTAGTTTTGTGCAGCTGAAGAGTGCAGCAAGGAACTGTGCAGCTGAAGAGTGCAGCAAGGAAATCAGACAAATCAAACAAGTCCAGGATTACTGCCACTGCTTTATGTAGCTCTGAACTGTATATGAAATAGAAGGGTCAATAGGTAGATAATAAAAAGTGAAAGAAGTGTCAAATGGGGTAAATACAAGAGTTGAATTAGTATCAGGAATGGGAGCATTATATCAATGGACATTATTAATGCATCAACAGAGCAGCTAACAGCACTCTACATAATGTTATAACCTGGTACTTACTGGAGTCAATCCATTGTGTGTTTGGTTATATTGCACAGGTATTTCTCAAATTATGACCACAACTGAGCCCAAAATTTATGTTGTTAAGTGAGAAATTTGTTAAGTGAGTTTTGCTCATTTTATGACTTTTCTTTCCACATTTGTTAAGTGAATCACTGCAGTTGTTAAATTAGCAACACAGTTGTTAAGTGAATCCAGTTTCTCTATTAACTTTGCTTATCAGATGGTCACAAAAGGGGATCACATGACCCTGGTCACTGCAACTGTTATAAATTTGAGTCAGTTGACAACATCCAAAGTTTGATCACGTGACTGTGGGCATGCTACAACAGTCACAGATGTGAAAAATGGTCATAAGTCACTTTTTTCAATGCCATTGTAACTTTGAATGGTCACTAAACGAACTGTTGTAAGTCGAGGACTATCTGTATTAGTTTTGTTAATTTGACAGGAGCTGCCTTCAATATTCCTGTGACCACATCAGCTATGTGGCATTGCTGTTTTGCTTTACAGGTGACATCAAAAGACCAACCAATATTGTCAGAGAAGAAGATACCAAGCAAACAGTTTGGACAAGCATTCCTGTGTTTGTCACCTCATGACAAATGGCTAGCTTCAGCTGCCGACAGTGGGCTATTAATTATCCATAATGCTTCAACTCTGGTAATTGTCAGAATTTCGTTTTGATTTAATCTATGTTCCTCTGAGTCATCAAATGAATTTCTTTGGTGCTTAAGGTAAATATTTACATACAGTATTAAGTAAACGCACACTGGTTTTATTTGTTCTGCTGTGACTGCAACATGCAACTGAACTACTACAGAAATTGGAAGTTAGCAGAAGGAATGAACAAGTGCCCTTCCCATTTGTTTCTGACCATATCCTAAGGCCATCTTTGGAGGACCTGAACTGCCTGCCCTCTTGTACTGAAGTGCAGCAAATGGATGCTTGAGAGCTCCCCAAATTTGAATGTCCTGCCTTTTCACTACCAAGCAAAGACATTTTTATTCTCAAATGCCTCTTAATGTATTGATGCTGTTGCAGTATTTTTAATTTTTTGACTGTTATTTTCATTGCTTATTTTGTATATTTTATGCAGGGCTTTAGTGTATGATATTATCAGTTATTTAATCTGCAGTTTTAATTTTTGGGGTTTTAGAATCATTTCAAAGTTTTTTAATTGCACTGGGGAAGGAAAGAAGGAAGGCTATCTTTCCTCATTATAGGATAGGATCAAAAGTTTAAGAGTTTTATACAGTTCAAAGTTCCATCAATCACTAATTTATCTGTATCTTTCAATAGTGATCGTTATCTATAAACCATGGGATTTCCTTTTTTTTAAATCTGACCATATTTGATATTTATTTATTAGAATTAGTAAATAAATATAAAGTACATATTTGAGATATATACTTCACATTTACAACATTTGCCAATACCTAAAATTGGGCCAATGCTACCAAAACATTTTTAGTTAAACTATATGCAAGCTGCAAAAGTTTTCAATACTTCTTTCCAGTCTTTCTTCACAATAAATTCCTTAGCCAGCAGATAAATCAATAATTTGTTTTCCTAATCTCTTTCTTTAAGGATGTTCTGACTTCTGAATACTGCCATTCATATAATGGACGAGGAATTAAGTCATTGGCATTCTCATTGGATAGCCAAAATATACTTGTCACCGGAACTCAAGATGGAGCTCTTGTTTGTCTAAAATGGAAGTATGTACATTTTGAAGAATAAAAGATGTAAAATATTCAAATTTTCAGCAAACTGCTGCTTTTAAAAACATGGCTATTTGCCTTTATATATTTTGATTTGCATTAGACCAATTGATAGAATTATTTAGCCTCAACCCATTTCAGAGATGTTTTAATTTTATTTAAACCAAATACTATCTCACTTTCTGTAGAAATAAGTATGCATTTATTCAAAATACATCAATGTGGGATGCTGTCAGAAGATCCCAAAACAATTTGGCTGTGATGTGTCTGTTTCTCTAGATATTAATATTACTACATGGATGAAAAGGAAGGAAAAAGCAATATACTTAGTATAGTATACTAAAACATTTCAGAAAAAATGACTTTCACTACTCCTGTTTTGCATCTGCTCTGTAAAGTGGGGCTGCAATTCTACAATTACTGACCAAATTTTATGGAAATGATTTGTCAATAAACCAGAAAAGTGGTATATTTATATTCAAGGGAAGTCATCTTGCCCTGAGAATAAGACATTCTAGGTTGCCTGAATTTCTACTGAAGGTATATAGATACAGCAGACATGTCAAACTCACAACATCACATGACATCACGCAACGTATTAGGACAGTTTTGCCATTGCCAGCAATAGGGTGGGTGCAGCTTCCGGATGACACGTCTGGCCCGTGGGCTGGCAGTTTAACACCCCTGAGATACAGGATGAAATTAGCTATTCTTCAGGCAAGGAAGGAAGTTTAAATTTTATGACAATGAAAGTATGTTCAGTAGTTATAACAATAAAGGTACATTCAGTGCTTGTTGAAGTCTGCAAGCATTAAACATTACAATAAAATCTGCACTAAATCTATTGGAAAATTTGCCAAACTGGGGAATCTGGTGTATTCTTGTCTTTCACTAATAAATGGTTTTTTAAAAAAAAACAAGTTTCTTCTTTGTGAAGACACATAAACAAAACATGAAGTTGAATTTCTTCTTCAGGATGCATACTATTATTTTATAAATCATATTTGACCCATGTATTAAGGATTGCTTAACAATCTTATCCACATTTTCTTCTCTGACTTTTTTTTTCTTTAATTCTTCTAGGAAGATTGGGGAACGCAAAATGAAGGATGCAATTGACTTCGGGACACAACTTCTAATCAAATTTAACAACTATATTTTCAGTGAAAACTCATTTATGAAGACTATGGCAGAATGGGCAATAACATCAAAACCCACATATAGCATATCATTTGAGACTAGTTCTTCACAGGTCTTACACAATTTAAATATATTAAGCTAAGCAATAGAACAAGTATAGAGATAAACATGGGAGATAGAATTAGATTAATTATTTGCTGTAAAATCTTTGAGCTTCAAATTTACTTTTCTTTTTCATTTCATTAGTAATATAACTAGCTATGTAGATCTGTGATTCGTGTTCCTTCACAGAGAATAGAAACAATCAAGATGTCTAGTACACGTTAAAAAAATGGGTCCATGGTAGTTTCTTAACTTGGTTATATTCTTGCACACGTTCCATTCCTGGGCTAGGTAACATCATCAATGCAGTGTTACTAGCCTGGTAATATTATCATCATTTGCTAGAAAATAGCTGAGTTCAGAGATCACCAAAACTCAACAATTTAACTCTGAACTTCGAAAATTCTCTTCTATTGATATTAAAAACTAAAGAAGGTTCAGTTGTTCAGCCATGAACAATTTAGTCAGTGATTTTAACTCTTGTCTATGAATATTTCTGCTATGAGAGATATAGGGAAATGTGTAGATAAGTGGTTAATATTTATAGTTTTAGAAATATGTGAGGAAACAGCTGATGATCTTTATGGAAAAAGAGATGTGATATATTTGTGGAATTCTTAATACTCTTGACAGAGTGACAGAGACTGAGCTGAGTAGGAATGTGAGACTGCTAAATATTTATTAGGATAGATGTATACTGTATGTAACTCTATGTAAGTATTAAATAAAGCACCATAGAACTATATCTTAGGACAACATTATTCGCACTGAATATCCTCTATATAGGCAGACTTTAACTTCCCAAATTCTCCATCTAATATTGCTACAGTTGAGAATTTTGAGGTTGAAACCCTGGAGAGCACTCAGATTGAAGGAAGCTGTTGCTATGGAAGGGAAAGAGACATTTGTGTTGTCAATAGCATTAGTTTTCAACAATCAAGTTTGGTTTATTATATTTAGGTCATAAATTACTGGTGACTAGAAGATCACTAATGACTCAGGTCTATATTTCTGAACTAATAAAATAAAACTGATTAATAAACATTTGACCCCTTTTTCCATCCCTCTTACAATGACAAATATCAGCCAAATTGCAGCAAGTTAGAAGAGTGGTAATGAATGATCTCTTTTTTCATAGTAATTTATTAAAGATTATAATTGTGACAGTAAAAACTAATACAAACCCAGAATAGAATAATATAAAGAGTAGAAAGTGCAGAAAAGAAAAAGAAATAGAAAAGAAAACCTTCATTGACTAAACCAATTTTATATTCCTTCCTCTTCTAACAATCTTAATCCTTAGTCCATTCAAATACTGTCATAGCACTTTGTTCCTTTTCATTTCTTCTTGTCCTATTTAACAAGATTCTTCAAAACTTTAATAAGCCTCTTTTGTAAATCTAATATAAGAAAATTATCCAGGTCATTCTCTTGGTTTATTGTTTGTACTATATATCATATTTAATTATTTAAGATATTAACTGGTTTCCAGGGCTTCATCTTTCTCCATGTCATTTTTGTAGCCTATCATTTGTAAATCCATTTTCAACTCCTTCAGAAGCCCTGTAATGGATGATCTCCATACTTTATTTAGCTCCAAATAGGAAAGGAAGCAGGATTTTTGTAACATGTTTATTGAATAGTTGCAGAAAATCCAGACTTTTGTTTCCCTGCAAAATGGAGGTATAGAAAGAAGGTCACAGGCTATCTACAAATCTTGTCACCTGTTTCCTTCTCAGATCCAAGAAGATAAACAAAAGTGTGTGTATCTGCATCTAGGATTTTCAAAAATAGGTGGGAAAGGAAAGGGAGAAAAATACTTAACTATACATGCATGCACCCACATTTACATTCTAAGTATGAACCATCAGGCTTTAAAAGTGCTGTTTTAATGCCTTTTTGATAAATATAATGCTTGATATAGTACACAATCCTTTTTGAAGTAATAGAACATAATGAATGGCAAAAGATGTATAAAATCAGACAAGCCCTAGATTCAATAGCATACTTAATTCTGTAATAATTGATCAGTAAAGTAATTCACTTAGATTAATTTGTACTTCCCACCCTGAAATTAAATATATACCAAAAATTAAGAAACTGATACTAAATATAGTTAAAATACAGATTCTATATCTAGTCAACTAAGCGTACAATACATTGTTATTTAACTATGTTGTAAATGAGCTTTTTCATTCAAGTTACATGGAAAAACAAGCATTGAAGTGACCGATGAAGATGAATACTATTTACTTACAGAAGCAAAATCTGAGGAGACTTCATGGCTAGATCAGAAAGCAGAGAAGGTACTTTTCTACTATAATAAAGTCTGAAGTATTATAGTAAATGGACAGATGGTTGTTTGTCTCTTTGTTTATTGTGACTTATGTTGATATCTTATTGCCCTATGAAACTGACTATAAATAAAACCGAGCAACTTAGGACACATGCTCAATTCAACATAAGCAATACATTCATTTACCAAAGGATGCCATGATTGACTTTAGTGATGGTATATTGAAAAAGTCAAAATTAAGAAAAAGCAGAGTGTACTGAGATGTACTGAGATAGGCATTTTAGAAGGAGTAGGAAAAGAAAGCAGACAGTGGATCCTAGTTCATTGCTAATTCCTTCTCTAAGAATGCATGGTTTTTTGGATGAGATACTGGATGTGTAAACTAAATCTTTGTCTGAGTAAATATTCCAGTTGTTCCTTAGAATTTTTGCAGTCCAAACTAGAAATAGCACAGAATTCTACATGAAATATGGAGGCTTAATTAATGCTTGAACTTTTATAGATCAATGGATCTGCTATTTTTTCAGGTTTTGTACCAATACTACTCAATCTTAATATGGGAAAAAGAGCTAGCAAGGGATAGTGGTTGGATTTTTTTTTTCAATTTTACAAACTATAGTTTTCATATTTTAATGCTCATCTACCTTGTTTTGCTTTGTATGTCAAAAATTGCACAGTTTCCATTCCTCTGTTTCTTGTGACATTTCAGGCAATCAAGGATGAAACTGACCGTTTTGCTGAAAAGAGAAAAGAACTAAAACATGGAATTAAAGCGCTTCGTAAAAAGGTGTGCATTGATAAATCACCAGTTTACTTCCAGTAGTGGTGTGAGGACATTACTTCTATGTTTTTCATGCTTACTTTCATAACACAGCTTATTTGATTGTGGCTTTTATACAGTCTTAAAATCCTTTGTTTTTCCTTTGCCATATAGCCGTAACTTGCTTATGAGGGGTCCTTGGTGCTCTCTAAGTTTGCTTGTTTTCTTGCAGACGTTTCAGTAGCCAAACAAGGTAACATCATCAATGGTAGTAACTTGCTTAGGATTCATGTAATGGGATTCCACAAAGATGTAGGTTGAATGTAAATAGCCAAATTATTTATCTGAAAAGATAATAGGGATCTTTTCCATGCATCTTGAAATCCTTTATTTTTAGTTGGGAAACATCTATACCACTTCAGCTGTATATGAAGGACAGTTGAGAGCAGACTAGCAACAACTAATCACTCAATTCATTCTGTTGGAAGTGCTTTAATTTGGATTCCTGTACTGAGCAGTGTTTTGGACTCAGTGGCCTAAACCACCCATTTCAATTTTATAATATAACTTTAAAAATGTAAGAGTTAGAAAGGTGTTCTAACTAAACATTGTCATTTTTATTTGATACTTAATGTAAGATAGTAAAACATCACACAAACCATATCTAATAACTATAACAAAAGTTAACTTGCACCTAGTAGAAATTTGCAGAGAAAACAGCCCTTTCAGTCACCATGTAAAGTACAAATATGATTTGGAGCCTTTTTCAGGAAAAATAATCATTTGATATATTTAAAATTGCAAAACTTCATGAGATTTTTCTATGATCTCGTACCACAATGCCAGAACCTGTTTTAATATTGGTTGGAGAGACAGTGGGCCCTCTAGCTCTCATAGACAACGTGTCTCTTATCCTGATTTAGGCCTCAGGTGCTTATTTTCAGGTGTATACTTAATTTCCAACTTATTGGGAATTAGATAATAGTTTGCAAAAGAACTATTGCAGTCCTGCAAACTAAGTCAAGACAGTTATTTTGAGGCTACTGAAAATGATTAGTTTATAAAGCCAAATTGCTGTTGTGTGAAATAACTGCTTATTGTTTAGATTGGTTCTGTCAATCTAAACTAGCAATCTTCATGCTAGAGTCCCTTGTTCTTGACGATGACTACACCAGATTTAATTCACAGTGCAAATGATTATCGTATATTTTTATGGATTCAGAATTTTCATTACTTTCATATGAAATGGACCTGTATTATGCTTGTGTTTAAAGATACAATGTGCTTTGCGTGGTTGCTGTACAAGGTAGTACTGGCAGGGATAACTATATGGAAATGCAGTCTTTCAAATATTTGGAGACATATTAGCCAAACTCCTTGTCTCTTCTTGATGATGTCCAATGGTTTGCATTTCCTTCACATTAAACTTAGCATAGCTAGTGATTTATTATTATTATTAAAACTTATATATTGTGATTATACTTCAAACATATAGTATATCAGGATAATCATAGATTCTCCATCTCTTTATAAATACATAATTCCCTCACTATTAATTTCTGTATCATTACAAAAATAGATTCAAGAAATGATGTTTGAAAATTCAGTTGCACCTAAAATTGAGAAACTGGATCAACAAGAATTCAATCTGGATGTAGAAGAACAAGAGAAACAGCAAACACACAGTGCTTCAGAAGTAGAAAGGGTATGGTCAACTTGTTGGGATTCAATTTACTTTTATTTGTCCTGAACAAAAAAAAAACTTTGTATAGAGAATGAGAAGAATTCTAGAATGCTGAAAGTCGATCAGAATTATACAGTATATATTGTTCCTTAGGACTAGATTTATAAAGATCAAATAACTTCACCATTCAAATAAATAAACAAATCAGAAGTTGGAATGGGATTATCTTAAGGAACTGGTTTATTTATTTCTGCCTTTATTTTTGTATTTTCTTCTACAGTTGTAGAATCCAAGAAAGGAAAATTGTCCTTATCAGTCACAATTGTACAATTTTTGCTTCATTATAGAAGTGACACTTAAAGATTTACACATATAAATGTCACTGGCATTAATGAATAAAGCTTTTCTTTACTTTATTTACAGTTTCCAAATTGACATTTATTCTATCAACATAATCCAAGTGACAAATGTTTAAATCTATGGGTGTTTTCGAGGATTTTTGTAATACATAAGATTTTGATTAATATTATATATTACATGATTTACATGAGTGCAGGGTTAACATGAGTGATATATAAACCCAATGGATTTTTGATCCTCATTTGTTTTCTGTTTTATGATAAAGGTAAGGAAGGATATAGAGATGGAAAATCTAGCCAATTGCTATTTACGTGAGATGATCAAAAAAGAGTGTTGGGATACTATGTTGGTTAAAGGACGTTCAATTAAGGTAATTTTTTTTTCTTTCTCACTTTTACCCTGCTGTAACTAAAAGGCAATCAATGCTTAAATTAATTAAAATCTAGGAAAATACTGCAGGTAGTCCTTGGTTTGGCAACTGTTTAAAGTTATGGTGGTGCTAAATAAGGAGACTTACTGCTGTTCCTCAAAGTTCCAGCCTTTGCAGCATTCCCATGGCCATGTGATCATAATTTGAGTGCTTAGCAATGGCCTTACAATTATGATGGTTGCAACATCCATCATGATCACCATTTGTGATCTTCACTGGCAGCTTCTAAACAGCAAAGTCAATGGAAAGCCAGCAAATGGTGTTCCCCTATGACATTGCACCTAACGACCATGCAAGATTTGCCTAATGACCACAATGGAACTGCTGGAATCATTATTGTAAGTCATTACATCACATGATGATGTACCTTGTAACTGATGGAGTTCTTAATCCCAATTGTTATTGTTAACCTATAATGTATCCAAATCTATTACCCAAACATGAAAAGCATCTTGAGACTAATTCATATGGGAGAACATCCTACTGTTTAGTAGAAGATAGCTTTAAAAAGAAAAGAAACAATTAATAGTACAATAGTACACCTCTAATAGTACAACATGAAGCTTTTGTAAATTGAAACTATATTAAACATTGTATTTGGAAACAGCATGAATTATACTTTCATTTTTTTTCTTTCCAAAGACTTTCCATTCTTCTTCTGAAGTTCAGAATTATCCAATGAAAGAACGAAGTCCAGAAGAAAAACGAATGTTGGAAAGAGTTTTATATTTAAAGAAGATTGAATCAATAGATATGAAGGTAGAATCTTCTTTTTTCCTAAAGATGGAAAAATATTTTTCATTGCCATGTTTATATTGTCTGATGATTCTAACATTCCAGTTTTTCTCTTAACTATTCCCATGCTGGAATGGTTTAGGCAGATTATTCATCTAGATCAGGGGTAGGCAACCTTGGCTCTTTTATGACTTTTGGACTTCAACTCCCAGAATTCCTGAGTCAGCATGGCTGGTTCAGGAATTCTGGGTATTGAAGTCCACAAATCATAAAAGAGCCAAAGTTGCCTACCCCTGATCTAGAGCCTACTGAATACTGGTCAGGTAATTCATGTACATTATTCACATAATGGAAAATACCCCCAAAAGATAAATATATAAGAGAAATATATATATATTAAGCATAAAAATCCACAGTATAATGGTAAAATATTATATAAACCAAAAACAAACATAGTATGCATGGATTCTAGGACATGTAGAATCTCACTGAAAAAAACATGCTTCCCTGCTTCCCTGAATGTTAAATTAACACTACATAAAATGGCAGATATAAGATTTGATAACTGAAATGCCATAAGATTTAAAGAACAAGAAGGTTAGTAATCTTTCATATAAAGTTTTTTTTATTCCATATCCTTCTCTGGTGCTGCTCTTATTGGTTCTCTCTGACAGCCTGAGTTTGCTGCTAGCCTATGTACTAAATTTACAGTATTGCGTTGTTTTGGCTTCTGGGTCTTAGAATACGTCTTTTATTTGAGAGAAATGTTTTCTAAAAAACTTACTACAGTTTATGGTATTAGTAATGATTATATATATATATATATTATCCAGCTTCGAAAGAAGATTGTGGAATTTGATGCCCAACCTTCAGTCGTTAAAGAGGAAGGGGAGAAGACAGAAGAAGAAGAAGAAAAAATAGATGCACTGATTGGGAGTCTGAGTGCAATGTATGGTGGGAACACATCTCTTTTATATAACCAGCTGGAACTGCATACTAGAGAGGAGAAAATAAGTCAAATTATATTGCTACGGGTAACTTTGTCATTCTGTTTATTTCTTTCACTATACATAGGCAGAACTGCTCTTGTAAAGCATTCTGTATCTTATAGCAAGAATAACTGAGCAATAACTCCAGGTAGCTCTAAATTGGTTTTAAACAAATCATATTTAAGTCTGGAATTTGTATGATGCCATGTTTGGATGTCCATGTCATGTTTTCAGGGAGAGAAAGCTTCACATGTACAACGGTACATGTCATCTCTTCTGCAGAAATATGCGTTCAAAATATGACTGTCTGCAGGAAGTGAGCAACATCAGTAGGGGCAGGATCTATAAAGTAAATTCTCTGGATTTAAGGAATTACAGCTAAAATACCCAGAAGCATTTGTAAACTATTGTAATACCCTTGAGAACCTACAGTAGTTAATATTTATTTATTAACAAGAGGCTCATATGGACCTATTTTACAATGCAGCTCTTAAATTCTTTGCACTCTGTGAATAGAATATTACTTCTATTTCAGAAAGCAATAAAAGCAAGTCATTATTAATTTGCTTACTATACTGTTTATATATCATGTATGTTTATATAAAAATCTGAAAAGTTTTCAATAATCAAATAAAAGATAAATATTAAGAAGAGTTATAAACAGGCAAAAATCAACTTAAAAAATAAACAAAAAGTCTAAAATGACATCTGGCATATCACAGAACAGGGAGCATTCCACATGTCAGGTATCATTAAAAGAAAGTGTCACTGGCAATTAGCAATCTGCTATATTGAGAATGGTATCTTCAAAGACTCTCCCTAAAGATTTCTTTATTTGCTATTAATCAATTTCTGTTAGAAAAAGTGCAAGGCTTTGAATTGCAAAAAACTTTTGGAAGTATAAATAGGAAAATGTAAATGTTTTTCTGAGCTTTTATTAAAGATCTGATCAGCATCTTGGATTGGGAATATGTTCTAAACAAAGACAGAATCATGCTTCAGTAATTCAGTATTCCCATCTCACCCTATTCCTTTATAGGCAGCATGATGTGACAACATTTCTCCTCTCATATTTATCACCTATAGTTATTTGTTTGTTTGTTTAGTAAAGTTATTCCCCATTGCGAGCAACCAGCTCTTTGTAGCTTACAAGATATACACCATATAATAATTAAAACGTCCATGGTAAATGACAATGAAAATAAAAGTAAATAAAGTATTAAGGATGGTGCAGTGCTTTAAATCAAGAAAATGCCTGTGGAGTAGTTCGTTTTTTAACAACTTTCTAAAGGTTTGTAGGAAGGATGTGAGTCTGATCTCCAAGGGGAGGCTATTTCAAAACAGCAACATCACCAGAGAAGCAGTGCTGACTTATCTCAATTCACAGACTACCTAAAAGTGATCTTCAGAGGTGTTTAATCATTTATACTTCAAGCAGTATAAAACTATAACTTTGTGAACCCAGTCATTATGGCTTATTTAAGAAGCCATGGCTGAAAAAGTGAACATAGTCATCTGTTCTAACCTAATATAATCTATTGATAGCTGACCAGTTTGTAGAACTGGTCACACATAATGTTAAACCCAACTTAAGTGGGTTTGGCTTAGCATCCTTTATGATTATTATGCAAGAACCAGGCTTAAAAATTATCCCATCTTATTATTAGATATGAACACAACTTTAAAACTGAATCTTATATAATTTTATCTTTCCAACCAATGGTTCTAAGCAAAAGCAATGAATTTTTAGAGACCAGTGGTCAGAATTGCAAGCAGTTTTAAACTACTTGAGGTCACTTAAGAAACTTAATTATTTCACATACAATATTACTACATACTGTTTGCTGTAATATTTCCATGATATCCTTGATATTTCAGGATATTATCTATAAGGTGAAGAGTGCTTTCAATAAGGACTTTGATTCAGTCGCACGAATGAAAGAGCTGGAAATTTCACGTGTGAAAGAGAAGAACATAAGAATATCACAGATCTTGAACCAGCTTGATATTAAAGAAGAAATCTGGGTGCCAACTCTTACAGATAATGAGAAACCAGAGCGAGCACTGGTGGTTCAAGAATCAGAGGTCAGGTTTTTGAGATTCCCAATGCTTCTCACTTGATATACAGAATAAATTTAAATAGCAATACTAAGTATGTCATCTAGCTTGAATCCTACTCATGGGATTGAGTACGACTTGTTTTAAATGTACAGAGCATAGAGTTAACTGTTTAAACTGATTGTTTTTGTTATGCTTTTTCATATTTTCTATTTTGGTTTTTAATCTTATGAGATGCCAATTGTCTACTTAGACAGAAAAGTAAAGTAAAAACATTACACATGGAATGCATGTATGTGGTTCAGATAAAAACTATTATTAAGATAACAACAAACTTTTCTTTCCAACTACACCAATGTATAATAGTGGTACCTCATATATAAAAGCCTTTAAACCAGGGTAGCACAGGTATTAATTTATTCTACAATCTTAAATATGCACTATCATTGTAGAATTCCAATGTTTACATCTTGTAGAGTACTCACAGATTGAAAGAATCCATGTTTGTTATGAAGTAAAAATTTAAAGGAAATTGTAGCTGGGGAGCTTGTTAGGGGGAAAAAAGTGAATTGCTTGCTCATAGAAGAAGCTAAACCTCATCTTTTGTTCCCATAGATCAAAGTAGAAATGTACTTAACCCCAGTGCAGAAGGCAAAAAACAAAATTATGGCTCGGATTGAATATAAAAGACGACTTGCTGCTCAGGTAGCCTGATGACACAGTGCCTTATTTTCCACAGTTTTTCTAGCTTGACCCTTTATCTACTCTTTATCTGATCTTTTATTCTGCCATTCTTCAGGGTGACAATGCAAGAGAACGTGGCCTTATGGACATGATGAATGGAGTCCTTGAAATAAAAAAGGAAGATATTTTGAAGATGGTGAGTTATGTTTCTATTAAATCATAAAGGTTTCATGTGATTACCAACTAATATAATATAATCAGCGCTTGTCCCAAAAGATTATCTCTGATCCAGAGAGGTGCAGTTGAAAAATTTAGGTAGGATAGTAGGCAGACAAGGAGGAAGATAATAGACAAGAAGACTTACAGAAAAATGCTGCTGAAAGACAAAGAATGAGGGAAAGATTGCTGAGTTTGCACATACAGAAATAAAAATAAGAGAATTTCAGTATGCAGGCAACAGAGTTATTAAACCATGCAATAAATGTTAAATTTACAAGCATGCCATCCATAGGTGCCCACATGTATAAGTATACATGTTGTTACCTACAAACTAGTAAACAATACAATAAATGAATACAAAATAAAAAAATTCATCAGAAATTATGAATTAGAAAGATCATAAGACACAGAACTCACAGAACTAAGGAAACTATTCCCAATAGTTTAGGAAATAAGTGCAACCCACTCCCTCCAGACAAACTGTTAAAGCAGTTAGATACCTACTGTATGTCCTTCAGGTACCTTCAGAAGAACACAGCTGTAGGTATCTTAACCTTATCTCAATGCCTACACAGTTCAAATTATAAGTTAACTCTTTGACTTGGTGATTTTCTTTTTCTGATGCTGTAGAAATTTGGGCTAATTGCACAGTGATAGAAACTCCAAAGAAAAGGGTAATCATATAAACTACAACATTTTAACTACAACATATAATCAACAGATGCAATTCTGGGAGACAAAGGATTGGGGGCACATGTCCATCATCATCATCACTGTTCCTAAATCATCCATAAAATTGCAAAAGCTGCAATTGCCACATGCCATTCATAGAAGTGTGCTAGCAGCAAATATATCAGAAATATCCTGTGTTGAACATGTAACAATCCTGAAGAACAGAAAACATGTCCATCATTACTTGCTTCCTCAGAAAAAGCAGCTGACTAACCCGCTCCTTAAGTATTGTCAGAGTCATAAGAGCGGATGCCCAGCAATGTACTTCCAAAGTATCATTAGAACCAATTGTATCACAAAGTACAGTATATGAGAGATTTCCCACTCTGATTCCATGGCCCTGTCAATCCAGCTAACGGGGGTTTGTTCAAAATGCAAAGAACCCAAAATTGTAAAGGTTTCAAACATTTATTTTCAAAGTTATTTTAAACAAGTTCCCATATCTCACATAATTGTTAAAAACTGGCTTTCCATAGGGTTCAACAGATACCAAAGAGAGATTGGAAAGTATGTTATTCTCATGTGACATAGAAGATGGATGCATTAGAAAATACATTCTGGAACTTAATTAAATTTAATTTAATTAAGATTTAACTTAATTAAAACGTTTGGTTTTTGCAAATACCCAATGTCCACTGTTGTTTCTGATACGGTATGCTTTCTTCGATATACTCAGGAGATTCCACCACCTCCATTTGCATCAAAAGAAGAAACCCTTTGGAGTGAAGAAGAAAAAAAAATATATAAGGAGTATGAAAAGAAGGTTAAAGAACTGAATGAAGAAAGAGAAAAACATCGAAAGGTAAACAGATACAAAGAAAGATTATTAAGCTCTTTTTCATTAAAGAGTGGAACATTTTTTATTAGGAAAACCTCCTTGATTACTTTAAATCAAACATAGATAGTCAAATATGACCAATGTAATCTCTTTTCCAAATATTCCATTGTCAGATTTAAAAATAATCACATTTTATATTCAAAATTTTAAATAAATAGGAATGAATTATTAGTCTTAAGCATGAATGAGGCAGTCTTCACTTTCCCTCATAAGACAAAGAAGATCACGCCAGTTTTCCTGTATTTGGTTTAATTTCTTTTTATGCCATAGATGTCAGCAACATGCCACCTTAGTTGTTTACTTTTATTATTTTCTGAATGCTATTCTTTTATAGTGTACAATTCACAAGAAACTAGTGGACCAATTCACTTAACAAATTAAATTTCCATTAAATTTGAATAACCAAGAAATAAGGGTAGCTTTTCTCTAAGTTTTTCTTAATGTCATGAAATTAACAAAATATATTTACAAACCTGAGTTTGATGAAGGGGATTTTCTTTTAAGTTATTAATAACTTGATATTAAATTCTTACTTGGTATTAAATTGAAAAGGTGTCAAGCATTTCTTACATATTGTTTTTATCTGCCATTAATATTGTCACATAGAGACACTGCACCTTTTCCTTCCACAGATTCTAGAAACTGAACTCAGAAAGCTTCAGGGTTCAATTCAGGAAAGTACTCAAGGATTTGATGAAATCCTGAACAGGCTCTTTGACAAAAAAGTCCACTGTGAAATGGTTATATATCAGGTGAGCTTGAATAATATTTATCATACTTGCTTCAATATAAACAGCAGTCTTATTGTTCTCTTTTCAAACTTTTTACTAGGAAGAACTTAAAATAACTAACCTCATCTATTCACTGCTTCTGGATGAAGAGCTGACCTCAAGAGAAGCTGCACTCCATCACTATCTTAATAAAAAAAGGAAGGAAAAGGCAAGAACATCTGAGGCATGGGGGGGGAGACGTTGACAAAATATTTATTTCTCATGATACCTGCCCTTTTGGAATCAAAGTGGCCCACTCAACAAATATTTACCATAACGTTCCCTCATCTTCTTGAAAATATTATCAATAATTCTTTACAAATATCTCTTACATTTCACAAAAGTCACATACTGCTGATAAAATATGTTTTGCTTGTTTGTAGTTTTCCATGTGATTAAGAAAATGTCTTACATTTCTGACTGATGCCAGGGACATGCTGAATTCAGTAAAGTTAGTCCCAGGGGGTGAACAGAGTTCCTGTATATAATCACCAGTCCAATTGTGCTAACATAATTTAACATCTTACGTTCCAATGACAAGCAATCATATCCACCTTTGTTTATTTTGCTAGGTAATATCCAGTGAAGCAGTAAAGGCAGCTAAAACAGAAGTGGATGCTTTTAGAGAAGCCTATGATATATTAATTGCTGAAGACAAAGTAAGAATTTAAACTTCGGATCAGTGTTTTTCAACCTTGGAAAATTGAAGATTTATGGAATTCAGCTTCCAGAATTCCATTAGCCACACATTTTCAAGCAACCAAGGTTGAGAAACACTGCTCTAGATTCACACCGCTTTTCATCTGAAGCTGTGGTATTTAAGGTTATTGAACTATTGAAGCTTATTGAATTTGATTAATGGATTAGACTAAGCTAGATAATTAAGTCCAGTTTAATTTGAGATCATTTGTGTGGGTATTTTATTTAAATATTGAAGCAATTGCTCATCTTTAGTGGACATAATAGCCTTGGAGATTGTTTTGTTACAGCATGGATGCTTTCTTCTGATAAACAGCCTACTTCATAAGCTGAAAGATCCAGCTAGCAGACATTTCTTTCTTTCTTGAAAAATCAGTGAGAACCACTATCATTATGGTTCTCTCTGTCTTCTTGCAGGGATCCATTGTGTCTGTTATAATTCCCCTGAAGGCTCAGGGTCTATTTTTTTTTCTGAACAGACTTTAAAAATCTGAATCTGAAAAAAAATGAAAATCATTGAAGCTTATTGAATTAGTTCATTTTTCAGTTCTAAGGGCAAGACTGTAGCATTTGTAAAGTGGGATATATGGCAAAATTTCAAGATGTTGGTTGTGAGTGAGCAACTGAAGCTCTGCCCATTTTGTACATACCATTTATTTATTTATTTATTTAT